>NW_016690348.1:1837268-2101261 GCF_001604755.1 Lepidothrix coronata | reverse complement strand
GTCTGGATGCAATCCTGTGCCATGTGCTCTAGGATGACCCTGCTTGAACAGGGAGGTTGGACCAGATGACCCACTGTGGTCCCTTCCAACTTTACACATTCTGTGATTCTGTGACTCTATGAAAAATCACACTCCTAATGTTTCACACCATGTAAGCTCTAATGTACTTCCTATTCCAAGTGTCAGCTTTAAGAGCCTAGTCTGAATTACACCTGTCTGTAAAGTTCAAGTGAAATATTTTTTCCTGTTCACTCCTTGAGCTCCAGTTTCAAGGGGGGATTTTTAAAAGATGAAGAAAGTCTTTGTTTTGGCAGACTTAAGTTAACTGGGATTGGAGTAAATGTGTTTTTGGAAACAAGAGAAAGTCCTGTTGAGGTACTGACATTTTAGGTTTAGGAAAAAACTTGTGAGCATACTTTTCTTTGTGGGTTTTGTTTTGTTTTCTTTTTGAGAAGACTTAAGAAGGTGCAGTATCAGAGTACATAGTGTAGACTGTAGTAAAAAATGTGCTGCATAGTCTATAATAAAATTGGAAATGAGATTCCCAATGACTTTGGTTAAAATAATGTTGAATGATTATCCCTACCTAGACACAGGCTCTTTTTAACCTGATACCACCAGATGGCAATCTAATATAAACTTTTGATCATTGGTGAAGAACAAGTTTTTCAGCATCTGTTCTGAGATATTGTCCTTTCCTCATTTTGAATTAAATAGTGCTGAATTTGCTTGAAAAGTCACTAAATTAGGCCTTACAAGCAGTACTGATATTGTGCTATGGATTGTGTAATATTATATAACACACTTAATTCTTTCTATATTCATAAAGAATTGCATCAAAGATTGCCTCAACTTTTAAAAACAAAATAAAACTTTGTGATGTATAACAAAGCAGTAACAAAAGAAATTTTTAAAAGGACAGAAAAACTGTAGATGAAGTTTGGAAATATGTGTAAATTAATAAAATCATTCTCTCTCTAAATTCTCAAACTGGTAGTCTTCCAATGAAGGTTTTCCTCAATTTGACCAAGATCCCACATTTTCCACAGTAAAATGTAATGCAATTCCTCTAGAAAAAATAAGTAAAAAAAAAAATCAAAAAAACCGAAATAGCAAAACAAAACAAAACCAACAAAAAACCACCCCCAAAAATGAACAAAAAACTTGATCATTGCATATTCACAGAAGTAGTTTTCTCTTCTGTGAATGAAATATTCCCCTGTTTTACATGCCTAATGTTTGTGAACTGAACAAGGAGCTCACTGCTAAAAATAGCCAACATAATGAATTTGAATACTTTTGTGAAGTTTTTGTAAAGAAAACAATTTGTTTCTTTTAATCACATTTTAAAACCTGTATTTTTGCATATTTATGTTCTTAAGAGACACATAAAGAATGCAGAGACACGTCAGTCTTAAGCGGCATCTAAATTTTAGCACTAAGGCCTGTAATTATCAGTGGAGAATACAATTTTGACTCCTCACCCAACATACACTTAAGTAACTGGTATTACCTGTGCTTTTGAAAATATGAGTGTGCATGTACTTACTGTTGCAGGTCTTGTAAATATCTTCTACTAGGTATTTGATTCATCTTTGATTAGGGGTGTTGAGTCAACCTCAGAAAGGTAAAATACACACAACAAAAAGTTGTTTACATTTCAGATATCCATTTATTACAACAGGATGACTGTTTATTTTCTTTTGTAAAGTCCATGTTACTACTTTATTGCAAGGCTACTGCCCTTACAAAAATTCTGAGTTTGGTGGCAGCAGCCATGAAGGCCTGCCAAAAGCTAACGTAGAATCAAGAACTTGTGTGAAGAGTGAGTTAGCCTGAATCCCTTAGTAAGAAGGAAGAGCTTATGTTGAAGAATAAGCAGGCAGCATGTTTGTACTGAAAACTGAAAGGAAGTTTTCCTTAAGTTTGTTTTGTAGACAAATTCTTTTGATAGCTCTAAAATACCATGGACTCTGTCCAGAATGTGGTCAGCAGCAAAAGAGCTAAATTACAGATTTAGATTTGATTGGGATGAATAGGATATCATAAAACACACCGTGGTCCAAATTCAGACCTGTGAATGTTGCACCCCACCGTCATCTCCAGTAATGCAGAGTGACTGCATATGTGTGTATATATATGTACACATATATAGTGTGTGCAATATATGATCATTTTGGATTGATTTACTGTAGTTACCTGGTGTTATATTCTTTCAATCATAGCTTCAGTAAATTTTGCGTTTTTATAAACATATTTTTTTTAAAACAAGTTAGTATTAAGAAATCAGAAATGCAAGACGTTATACTTCATCTAAATGCGACTTCTGATTAAGTGTGGTACCATAAACAGCCAAATCTCAGTCTTGGAGCAGTGGGAAGTCCTAGGAAAAAAACTAAGTTTTGAGGAGATGTACATTTCATTGTGCTGTAGCAGTTCAATACTTTTCTCCTTAAATATGCAGGTGTAACACCAAGCAGAACAATACTCCAAGGAATAGAAGTGCTATGAAATGGTTTTGCATTAAACTTAATTTTAAAAAGAGGAAATCTAAACAAAATATTTTGCCTATTATGACAGGAAATTGTTTCCCAAAACAATGCACAGGCTACTTTGTAAAGCTGAGTATTAAACAATAGAGAGACTTACAAACAGAAAAACATACCTACTGGTTTGACATGAATCAGAATTTTAGATATTTTACTTAATCTCTGCTATAATGCTTGAGGTGTTCCCAATATTCCTCTTTCTGTATGCTTTGTCTGTTGTTTAAAAAAATGCAAAGTGAGATCTCACCATGTTGATGTCTGTTTAAAAAAAAAAATTGGTAACCTCTATTTCTACCTTATTGGAGGAGTTGCAGACATAGATAACTATAGCTATCTATATTAACTGATATAAATTTAGTATTTTACTCAGTTTAATAAGGAGTATTTTAATGGAAACTCCAATATCTGAGGAAAACATTTGGAAGATTATATTTTTCCTGCTTTTAATTTGATTCAGGTGGATTCACCTCAGCTTTGCATGTTCAGAAGTTACTATCCAGAAATATCACTGCATAACTTAAATAAAAATTGACCAGCAATGTACTGCATGATGTTGATTTCTATTTGTGAAGGAAATAAACACTTGTAGTTTCCATGAATCTTGTTCTTATTTTCTCAGGTTTTCAGGTATTTCTTGTTTATAATCTTTCAAAGTAAAGTAGTATGATTGAAAGGTTGTTTCATTTAGAGTAAAGCTGTCCTAACATTTATAAAATGGTCCTTACATGTGTAGATTTTGCCATGAAATATCTGTATCAAATCCACTGTGAATATAATAGAATCATACAATGACTTGGGTTGGAAAGATCCTTAAAAATCACCTGGTTCCAACACTCTCCACTCTCCCTGCCCCTTCCCTGGTCAAGGGCATCTTCCACTAGAATGTAGAATAGTGAAGAAGAATAGTGAAGAATATAAAGGTATGGATAAACATGTATCATAGTAAGCCTCTCTGTCTTATCTGTTTCTTAGTAAAAACACTGAGTGGCATGCTTTTTCTTTAGGCAAATTTTCCTCACTCCTCTGATTATATTTTTCCCTCTGGAATAACAATATTCTGTCAGTAAGATCTGCTAGGCTATGTTTTTTGTATTGATGAGGAAAGAGATAAAGCATTCATCTAAAGATGGCTGTAGTTTAAGATAAACATCACAAAAGCCAAACACAAAAATGGATGCTCAAATACCAACCATATCAGTTTTCTGGCACTTCAAAGAAATAATTTTCTATCACATTGCCTTTGTCTTGCACAAAGCTCTTTTTCTTCCTCACAGCATCCAACCAAAACTACGGGATGGGAGAAGGGGATGGACAGACTGGAAGGAGAGCCTGTATGACTATGTCAGCTAGAGGCTTCTGAGTTGCTTTTGACCTGAAGTTGCCTGTTGCTGAGTAATGGCATTGTCATTATTATTTGGACAGAGTTTCTCAGGGTAATAAGAGAGAGTGAAATAAAACATTTTTCAAAGTATTTTGCCCATCAAGGAGAGAAACTCTTGGGCATTTCATAGTTTGGCTTGTGACTATGTTTACTTTAATTACTGCAAAATCAGAATACTATTAGTTTTGGTGGTGAAGGGTAGGGAGGTGGGGGTGGAAAGGCATAGTGCATTGGCTTCCATGTCCAGAGGACAGTTGTGTATAAATGTATTTGCATGTGGGCACAGTTTCAGTTTTCAGTGTGCTACACTTGTCCTTGTGACTCCAAGAAAATTATTCTTTCCTTACTCTCATGTGTATGTTTTTCATTTGTAAAACATAAATATGCTCTTATTGAGAAAAAAGATGTATACATATGGTAGTCTGTGAGGGAATGTATCAATGTAAATATGGATTGCACAAAGTTTGGGTCATGCTTCTCAGGGGTGGAATGTATGGGTAGGCTGTGGTTGCAACCTTACCACAAAATTCAAGATCGTATAGTAAATTGGCTGGCTAAGCCTCCTCTGTGCTTTCTTCTGTTTCCTTGTGTCCTTTCAGTTTTCCTCCCTTCACTTAATTAAATTTTGTTCTAGAGTTGATCTGTTTTTTCCTTGATCATTTGCTCATATTGAAGTAATAAGTAACAATTTTCATCAATTACAAATTTATTCATTATTGAACTAAAGGTTATTTTAAGATTTCTTTTAACTGTGTTTTATGGGCTGTGAAGTAAATATGTACCATCCTCTATACATATTCAGGTGCAGTCCTGAAAAGGTACAGATAAAACCCTTCAAGTCCTTAGGATATAGTTATAAATACCATGTAAAAGATAGCACAAATAACTACACACAGTTGGTTCAGATCAGATGGAAATCAGATTTGCAGCTGCTTATGCAGAGAAGCAAGAAATGGAAATTATTGTAAGCAAGCTGAAAATACCTGCTGTCAAAATCAGCTTGTCCTGTGATCATCAGTGTTACATCCTTCTGCTGCATAATTAGTAGGTTCAGAGTTGCTGAATTTGATACATATCAGTGCAAAATTGGGAACCCTGATCTGTGAAAATGGAAGCACAAGCTCTGCTTTCATTAACACTTCACCATTATTGCTGTTTTGACCAGACAGCATCTGGAGGGGAAAAAAAATCAACACCTAGTGATGCATATAATGCTTCCTGCAATAGCTTAACAGTAGGGGGTTTTGCCTCCAAGCTAGAGAGAAAAGGAAAAGAATTGCTTGCTATGAGCTGGAAAAGCAGCGCAGTTGGCTCTGGCAGTGAGGGGGTTGACTGACAGTCTGCAGTGCAGTGGAGTTAGCTGAGCTCCCTATATGGCTGTGGATTAGCTATATGCTAATACTGATAGGAGAGGAGCGATACAGAGCGCAGTGAGCTGACGGTGGAGGCGATCAGTCTCAGCAGAGCTGACTCCTCAAGAGCCATGGCTGAAGGGGGTGAAGGAGGGGAAGATGAAATACAGTTCCTACGAACTGTAAGTATCTGCTTTTTATAGGTCATGTAGTACATGATTTTGTGTCTCATGTCTATTTCTTTTCTGCTGTAGTAAAAATAAAGTGTTATTTCTGTGCTGGGCTTTGCCAAATGGGAGAACTGATTCAGTCGGTGGAAAAAATAAAGCAAGAATATGAGCTTTAATAGCATCAGGCAGTCTCGGTGTGTTCTTCCTTGAATTTGCTCAATAGCCAGTTTGGTATAAGGAGACCTATTTCCGCTGTAATCCCCTGTGTTTGAAGCGTCCTCGTCAACTTTGTACTTGGGTTTCTAAATGTAGCATGCCAAATATGTGACCTCTGAAACTTCTGTCTGGGTTAGATTTCACTGACATTAACAGAAGCTTTGCAAATAGGAGTGCCTTAAAACGATGAATAAACCTAGCAAGCCCTTGACGACCTCTTCTGATAAACATGCACACAGAAGCACACTTCTGTGTAAGGAATACCATCAGATGTTGAAGTCAGGACTCTGGAAATGTTTGGGGTCTTTACATAAAAGAAGCTTATCTTAAAAGGAGATAAGCATTTTTTTGGGAAGGGGTGTTAATTAGTGAAATAGCCTTCACTTAGTGTAGTTTTCTGTAGAGAGCCCTCACACCATTCTTTCCTAAAGCTTTACACAAATCTAGTATGACAACTAATCTGGACTTTTAGGCAAGTAGTGTACATGCATTAATTTTTGGGAAGAGTATAAGATCCTTTTCATGTGTCATCTTGTGTCTCATTATTTTTACCCTGCATGACTAAGATTGTGTTGTTGTGTAACTAGCATGAAAAAACTGCTATTAATAAGTGTATTCCCTTTCCATACTATCTTTTCATTTGTCACAAATAATGTTCTAGAAACAGTCTCCTCTAGAGTTGATTGAACTTTAAAGGATAAGTTACTAAAATAAAACATGCTAAGTTCCCAAAGTAAGAAATTACAAGGTTGATTTGTGGGAGGCTGGGATAATTTATGTATGTGAGATAAAGGTTGGAGAGTGGTGATGGCTCCTGCTGTTTAGGTGTGATGAAGTGTCATTAGCACTTTTTAAGCCTCGGAGAATTTCATGGAGGGGGTGGGGAATGGATAATCACAAAGAAGAATGTTTTCCAACATCCCTCCCCTCCACTGCACTTTCTAGACATACCTGTATTACATAGTTTAACAGATAACTCAGCCTTTAGAAGAAGGTGCTTTAATCCAAGACAGGAGCTTTAAATGAATATCCTTCATCCTTTCACGTTCCAAGTTGTTGCCTTGACTGGACACTCATCCTCAGTGATGAAGTCAGAAGCTTTGCCTTTTCATAGGTAGCCTGCGTGTGCTACATGAGATGGCAGTTTCTGCTGCTGTGACCCACTCTTGTGCTAGAATAACTATTGCACTTCTTTCAAATGGTTAAAATAAAGTGCTAAGTAGAGGTGTGGGTTAAAATGGAAATAGTAAAAGTGAGGCTATGCAGAAGTGTTTCTTCTACTTAGTGTTAAGAAATCTTTTACAGAGAAAAAAAATGGACTAGATTTCTGCCTTAGAAGTCCCAGCTACTTCTTTCTCTCAACGATCATATCAGTTACTGCTGTCTCCTCTTCATTATAAATAACTTCCTTCACATTCGTGGGGAATGGATGAATTGTTGTTTCTTAATATACTGAGAAAGGAACCATTTCTGGTTCCTGAGGTACTGAGTGCTACAGTGAGGTACACCTTCAGTACTGATTTCTTACAGCTTTTATTGTTGCCTAAACACTGTACATACAAACATAAACTACAGCAGTCCTTTAGAACTCTTCCAGTGAAATTGTTGATCAATTAGAATCTTCTCCAGATCAAAATGTTTTCTGGGAATTTGGATTGCTAGTGAATGTTTCCCAGGCTTGTGCAGCTGAATCTTCCTTTGAAAATGTTGATCTCGATTTTCTTATTTTTGAGTCTTTAGAGAGAAGTGGTCTAGGGTGTTTTAGGCTCTCAGAGATAGCTCTTTCTTGGTTAGGTATAAAATAAGATTAGATATTTTTTAATTCAAAGATATCATACAGTATTTTTTGAAAGAGTAAGAGAATCAACCCTTGAAAGTCCACTAAAATTAATGTTTGCTATCTTAAAGAGAAATTTCCATTTGTCCTCCATTTTTCATTGGTTATGATTTTTTTACCCTTCCAGATATAAGTCGTTGTATAGTTTTGTGCCTCACTTTTAGGTTCTCTGCTCCTATAGAAGGTTAAGAAGCTTGGAAATGAATGACAATGATGCCTGTATTTGTTTCTAGAGAGTAGCAAACTTGTGGGCACATGTATAACATATAATGGAAAGTTTTTAGTATCACTTTTTGTTTCAAGGTGTATTTGATTAGTTTGGCACCAATGGGAATGACAAAGACCTTAGCCAGTTCCAGAGAGGATAACAACACTATCATTGTCCTAGTAGTAGTAGTAGTAGTGTGTCTTCAGTACTCATTTCAAGTATGTCCCAATGCTTGTGTGAAGCCTTTATATGCAATGACAGCATTTCAAGGAAGGTGTTACCAATACAGTGTAATTTCCTTTCTGATTTTTCCCCTGACTTGTTCAGTATGAATATAAATTAAATATATAAACACACATAGTTTTTTCTTGCACTTAGTGTTTGGTCTTTGTTATGAAATCTTTGATGTTTTGTTTTTTGTAATAATGCTTGGAATTTTTTCTCTAGTTTTCTAGTTGGTGGCTTTTTTCTGGATTTCACTCTGGATATTCAGTGTATGTGTATGGAAGAGAGAAGCAGAGCACTTGTTGCATGTGTGTAACATACAATACTGCCATGCAATGTTTGTTTAGGTGATTTCCCCCTATTGTTTATTTGTTAGCCCTTCCTGAGGTATGAATATATGAGAAATCAGTGAAGCTGACATTATGCAGCATTAGGTGAGAACACATATGTTAACCTGTGTTGTTTTGAGATAATGCACTAAGGGATACAGAAGGAACCCTGTAGCCCTTGGCAATGTAGATGAGTGACTGTAAAGTATTCTCCTTCAAGACTTTCCTAGCTACTGGGACTTTACTACTATGATAAATAGACAAAGTCCTCTCCTCTTCCAAAATTATTCACAAGTTCTCACTGCGGCTGAATTTATCAAATATGAGGTGGTGTCTTGGATTAGAGACCTTATGTCTTTCTCCATCAGAAATACTTATATAGTCACTTGCTAACAGAGAGCATGGTTGGGGGTGAGAGGAAGTCCCACCCCTACCCTGTGCAGTATAAATGTCCTTGCAATGAAGCATATCAAAGTGGTTTGCCATCTTACGGTCCAAATTATGGTGGTAAATTAGTTAATAGGTCTATTGCTTTGTTATTTTTCTTGAAATTCATCATATTAATTTTAATAGAAATACTGGGGTTTTTTTGAGATAGTTCATTAGTCAAGAAAGTTTTGCTTTGTTTTCGAGATCTAAATAGTGTGTGTGTGTTGGCATGTGTGAGTATAGTGTGTGCATGCCTTTGTGCATGTCTCTGTGTATCCAGGATTATTTCCCCAGCTGGTTACAAGTCCTTCATTTTTTTGAGTGACAAAGGCTTTAGCAGCTGATTTTTCTCTGACTTCTGCTCTTTTAACAGCTTGTCTCAATGACCTAACTTTAAGTGTTCTGATAAACCTCTCAAATCATTATCTAAAAATTTACACATAGAAGTGGGAAATTGTTTTCTTCTATAGTCTGACTGTAGTTAAATAGCAAAGTACTGTTGTTACAAAGACCTAGAATAGAATATCTGTAATTTTTTTTTTCAGGATCTAGTCCACGTACATAGATTTACACAATGAGTGTACAGTTGTTTTTTTAGATTTTTTTTGATCATTTGTATATTAAATTGCTGCTCAGAAACAAGACAACTTAGTGACTTACACAGAGCTATACAGGTGGATACACTTTGCAATCTATATTGCTTGGAAACAAGCTCTTCTACTGTTGAGATGTTACATATGAGATGAGAAGTAATCTCAGTTTTACAATATGAACTGTCAGGTATAGTATGAATTAGATTTTCTTTTTTTCAATCATCTTCACTGTTACCAGATATAAATATAAAAAGTGATTATATCATCCTTTTTAAAAATTATTTTAGGAGTGGTACTGAACTATTTCGTTTACCCAGGATTAGTGTAGCATAAAACCAGTTCTTTAGGTGCATCTAATACATGTTGTTTTATCAAATCTGTGTCTCTAGTGGTGTATCCCTAGTGACATAACAAAGAATGTATGAAGTGGAAATATGAAAATAAATTGTCCTTAGTAATCCAACTTTACATCTAATAGTTATGGTACTAACTGCATGCTGACATTCTGTAGCACAGATCTCCATGGCTTGATTAAGTAGAGCACGAATATCTCCTATATAATGTTCACCAGATAAATACTTGCAAACAAATATATTGGACAAATGTCCAAATATCAGACAATAATGAAAGATATTTCTAGGGAGAAGTTTTTAGTGGTTGTTAATTTAAAACTGGGAAAATATGGAAATTTACCTCAGTGAGTTGTGTATGAAATTATAGAAAAGTGATATAGAATTTTCTGTATAGTAAAAGTCCTAAATTATAAGAAATACCTTTAGATCAAATCAGTGGAATTTTCCTGAAGCCCTTTTTAAGGGAGCTGGCACGGGTTCTGTGTGCTTCTTGAACAGTTCTGTGTGTTCCGTGGTATTGTTTTCAAATTAATTAGAACATTTTGTCTATTGTCACTGAAATGTACTGCAATTCATGATAGAGCAGTTGTCCAGTAGTCAGTAAATTCCTTCTAGGAAAAGGGTAAAAGTAAAGGAAGAATAATGTTATATAAAACTTGAATTGTTTCTGAGAGCTGGTGCATATTATGAGTTAAATACTTTTTAAATTAAATATTTCTGTGTCTGTGTATCTATTTATCTCTATTAAATCTCTCCCTTCTGATCCTATTGGCACAGTTTTAAACAATTGTATAATAGACAATATTTATAAGTCTTTTAAGAAGTATAACAAATTGTACAACAAACAAAACAAAAACTACACCATATCTCTTCCTCTCCATTTATAAAATGTCTTTCAAGCAGATTTCTTTTAGCTTCTTAAACAAGCTATCTGCAATTAATTTCAACCCCTTTTCAAGGCAGAATTTTTAGCAAATGCTCTACCATACTATAAAGACAACAGTCATGCCTTCAGACTGGATAGTGTGTCTTGTTTTCTACCTCTAAACATATTGGAGTAGTTGCTTGATATCTGTATCAGCCATTCAATTGATCTGTAATCATTTCTCTTTTAGAGTGACATAATCTAATATAAGTTTGTATTTTAGGCTCCTGGCATTGAATGATTCTTTGCACCATGTTTAGATGGAAAGGGAAACACTTTGGCAATTTGTTGTGTTTAATTTAATGAAAGTTGTTTGAGGTTTATTTAATGGTTGGAATTTTATAGCTGATGTTGATGAAAAAAGAGGTGATATAGCCATAACTGCATTATAATTTCATAGTACATCACATGATTTGTCTTGATATACTTCAGTCTTTCTCTGAGTTAGGATCCTGTTCCCAGCTTGTGGTGCAAACACAGAACGAGTGGAATGTTTCTGCTGTCAAAAGTTTACAACTAAAATAAGAGGAAAGATAACACAGGAAGGCAAAAAGAGAATATGAGAAGGCAGTGAAATGATGTCCAGCATGTTATAAGGTAGTAATTTCTGGCATTCCAGTTACAGATACAATTATGAAGTAGACGTACTAGTGTAATGAGTAAATTAAAGAAAAACTGTAATAAATATTCTGGAAAAAATGCATTTGCTGGGTGATGATTTGTTGAAACACTACATCAAGTAAAGGGGCCAGAAAGAAGTAAAGGCAAGTACAGTTTTTGCAGATACAACCGGTGGATAATGAGGACTCACATCATGATTGGTGAGAGGTGAAGGCTGATTTCTCTCTATTAGATGGGAGGTAGTTGAGGTAGTAACACACTTCCAAAGGTCCTGACATTACAGGCTGGTGTTGGAGGTGGCACATTGTTTGGTCTGTTCCCCTGATGTATTTATTACATTTTGTTTAGCATGGATCTATAGAATAGACTGTAATCCTATTTTTTTCTACAAGGGTGGAGAGCAGTAAAGTTCAGAGATGTGTTGTACAACAATATGTAATCATAGTATGTGTGTGTGTGTATGATATATGTATGTATATATCATATCATAATTATATATGGGATATATGTAATTATATGTAATGAGTTGCACTTTTGCAAGCTGCTTCGTATTGACCAGCCTACACCAGTTAAAATCAGAGTAACATTACACTACATGAACTCAGTATCATGCTTTTCTACTGTTTCTTTCTACAGAATAAATTTTAAAAATTCTATTTCAAAGAGAAATCGGTAAATATATTACCATATTATAAATGTAGTATATTCTTATAGAATAATTGTGAGATTGAGCATATGCATAGTAGATTTAATGTCTAGGATAGATATAACTAACTCCTTATTGATTTATTTTCCTTTTTTTTCCCCCAGTTTTATTTTTGAGGGTATTGGTGTTGATGAAGTTCTGCTGAAATAACATCAAATTTGTTACAGTCAGGCAAAACTCTTCAATTTTGCCTTAGAATGTTAGTGAGTGAAAAGCCTTTTGGTAGGATTTGTGACCATGCAATAATCCTAAAGTAATGCTCCAGACATATTCTTCCCTATTTTCCCCTAACCTCACTGGTGGCTGTTGTAGGGATTTATCCTCTGCTCATACTCTGCTTTTTGATGTTTGAATAAGAATTAGTATCTTCAGTAATAAACAGTGAGTTTGTTAGTGATGTTCCTACATTTTTATAGAATGCAGCAAGGGGGTTGTCTGATCTCTAATCCCATGCATGCTAACTGTGTATGATTCATATTGAAATCCAGCAGTGAATACTGCCTCTTCTCAGTTCCCATGGCAGTGCTGTGACCACACAGCCAAATGCTGCCAGGTGCATTAGCTACAGATTCCAAAAATTAAAACAGTTGCAGGCATGGAGGAGAAGAAAAATAAAGCTGGCATGCAGTTATTTTGAATATATTGAATTCAAACACAGGACACTAGTTAAAAGTCGTGTATTTCTTGACTTCATACATGACATGCATATTTTCCCAAGTGGCACATAATAATAGTGCAGCTATGCACAGACCTCTATAGACAATAAAATTATCATCTCAATTTAAGAAAACAATTGCTAACATATACACAATTTAAAAAATTCAGAAAGAAAACATGAGGTATTAATGTATGCCTCAGTGAATATTTTGGTTTATTTGCTCAATGTAGAAATTTTAAATTTATATTCTGCCTTTAATGTCATTAAAACATCACCAGACCATTCCTTCTGTCTGGTAGGATATAGTGGTTTTGGTGCTGGAAAATTTAAAATTATGTACCACATGTTACTTTAAAAGAATTTATGTTCTAATTTCAGAAGATGTTTTCCACCTAAATACTTACTGTGCTTGGGTAACTTTTGGAAACTTATTTACTGGAAATTACAGTAATGTTCTGAAGCACAATTGGCAAATACGTGACCCTCAGGGTGTGTCTAAAGTAGTTTAAGATTGGGAGTCATGCATGGGAGTCATAAAAGCCTACAGGAAAATGGATTTTTTTTTCCCTCCTGGATCTGCTTTGGCAGTGTCTCACTGCAGTATGATGCATACATACTTGTCAACCATTGCACACCTGCTGTCAGTCAACTCTCAATCTCAACAGATGTGGTTCAGCTGTAAGTAGGATCTGATGGACAGTCTGTTGATCAGGTAACCTCCCTTTTCCAGTTCCCTCTTCTGCCACATCACATCTCTGATGAGGAGTGACAGTTACTGTCAGTAGAAGTAATGACAGAGACAACAGCAACATAGGTGAAAGATTCAATAGTAACATCAGGTTTGTTCCTTCTCCTGGGCTTTTATCCAAATAAGCAAGTGCAGTAAACTGAGTAGTCAGCACACGCCTGAACTGTTTTTAGTCCACAACAAACATCTCTGTCAATCTTGAGTATTTCAGACACTTCAGCACTCGACCATGTTCCTTAATACCTTGTACCAGAAAGCCAACATCCCTTGACCCAATTGCAACAATTTGAAATCTCTTCAATAACAATTTAATCTAGAAGCACTGCAACTTAAGTAAAATCCTTTCCAAATTACTTGTACAAAAAATAGAATTTCAACTTGGAAATCAAAACACCTGTTTAACAGGAGACAGAACTAATTTACAGCACTGAAGGTTTAATATGGTTTCAAACTGCATCAGCGGTACCATGTACGAATGGGAGTACAAGGCTCATCAAGCTTAGAATATATACTAGTACTAATGTCACAGATGATTCACTAGAATGCTCAAGGCCAAATGACTTCCACTTCTCAAGTTCATTGACTGCACTGCCCCATCTTTTTTGTATATGGAAAATTCCCAGAAGACCTATACACCTGATACACACTAAAGATACCTAATGTCAGTAGTTTGTAGAATTCAGAAGTTGTTTGGTAATATGTAGAAATATTGATACAGTTAGTTAACATTCTGGTGTTAAAAAATTACCTCCCCAGCTGTCAGTATTAAACTCCAAGTTAATAACATAACCTTCTTCTAAAGTGCATATCCATTTTTGTTGCACTTTTCAAAAGATTAAAATCAATAGACTTTATAGTTTGTTTTTGTTAGAAAGACCTGTTTTTATCTGCCAGGGATCTTCCCAAGCCAGCTTCTCTCAAGGTTGACCTTAGGCTTAAATAACATCATTGACGAAATAAGGGCCTGTTTATAAAGCTTAACTTGCCAATTAGAGTGGTAATATGACCTTTCTTATCCTTGCCAATATGAAGACCATTTAGAATCATAAATCATAGCATTCTAAAGGGTAAAATGCGTTCACCACAACATAAAAAATGGGGTGAGGGGCGGGGAAATTTGCAAGTAAAAAAAAGATGGACAAAAGATGACAGAAGTGATATTCTGTTATAGTCTGTGACATCAGTAGAATGTTTCCAGTGCTATTTAAAAAATTAATCATGTAAATGCATAGTTCTATCATGTGTTCATGCAATTTAACTATATCCTAATTAATTTACTACTTTTATCTTTCACATCTGTGTCTTTTTGTTTTTCTAAAACAAACCAGACAGAGACAGTAATAACAGAAGCCAATGATAACACAGGAGCTAATGGAAGATTATCCTGACCTCAGGCTACTTTCTGGCAACATCAGTTAACAATATCCAGTCCCATTATTTCTGTGCATGCCTTAGATCTCCAGCATCCATCGCTGTAGGGAAACACCCTATCATCTAGCTGTGTAATGTAGCCGTTTCAGAACCAGCTTCTGTGTATTCCATTTTCTCTTCCTGTCATTTCTAAAGCCAGGTGTTTTCACAGTAAACTGGAGCTTGTAGTTTTTACAGTAGAAGTTACTGAGCTCTTCGTCTCAAGTGCAGCTGCAGAGGACAGAGGCAAAGACACAGTTATTATTTTCTGGAAAGTAGGAATATTTTATGAACATGGCAGAAGCAGTGAGCTTTTAGCAGTGCTGAGTTAGACACATCATACCATGTCACCATCCAGGTGTAGTTTTCTTTGACTGAAGTGGCATCTCAAGAATAACTTTTATCTCCTTACATTCAATCAGACACTTATGTAGTTGGGGTTCTTGGCACACATGATCATTGTTTGTTTTTTTTGAAGTTAGTGGTTTGATTACAGGATAACTGCACATTGATCATGTAGGCATTTGGGGGGGTATGTAAGGTGAAGAGTTATGTTTGCAGAAATGCTACTTTTGCCTATGTTGGACAATGTGCTGCTGTCCTAAAATAGAGGCCTGAAGCAATGGCAGCACTTGCTTCTTCCCAAGTATTTCTTCTCCTGTTAAAATTTCAGCTATGCATATTCACTCTGGTTACTTTCTGTCTAATACATGCATAGTTAGTGTGGCTCTTGTGACTACTACTTGGATCACTGGCTGCAGATCCTGTCTTCAGCTATTTAAAAGTTAGTGTAATATTCATATGTAGAACTTGATAAAATGTTACAGCTATGCATACAAATCGGTCCTTGGTAGTTATATGTGATGAGAGTATACTGTTGCTAAGTAATAATTGGAAGGTAAATATGCTAAATGTGAAAGCCCGCAGATTCAAAAAGGGAGATCTACTGCATCTGCAGTTCAATAAAAAACAATCGAATTTAATTCTATGTTTATATAAAGATTTGGTTGTGAAACAATAATTCAGCATTAAACAAGTAGAACAACCACTCCTTATGTTACATTATGGCCCATCAGCAGAGATGGATATCTTCATGTGTGAAGTATCCCAGGGCTTCCTTGGAGGGGAGTTACAGAAGCTTGGTCATTTGTGTAAGGACAAAGAAACAACACCCAGCTTTGTAGCCAGAGGTAGCAGGAGTGCACACCCTCAGCACCTAGGTCATTACTTTGCACACTGTTGGCTTGCACCTGGATTGTCTGAGTCATCAGCATTCCAGTCTTTCACACTTGTGGAGTACCACCCTTATCTCAGGTTCCCTTTGGGAAAAGAGAAAAGAAAAGGTGGATACCAGAATTTTGTGTAACAAGGACAGGAAGAAACTAACAAAGCCAACTCAGTAATTGTGCTGAAATCAGCTCCAGCTGGGTTAAAGGTAATTCCAGCAGGTGGAAATTGCGACCACTGACTCACAGGCCACTGATCCAAGAAGCCCACTGACCCAAAAGAAGGGAAAGACTGAGCATGCAGACTAATCAGCATAAGAAGAGAGAGAATCATTAACCAATAAATGATAGACTAATATTTAATAAGAGAAC
Source organism: Lepidothrix coronata (assembly GCF_001604755.1). Classification (NCBI taxonomy): domain Eukaryota; kingdom Metazoa; phylum Chordata; class Aves; order Passeriformes; family Pipridae; genus Lepidothrix; species Lepidothrix coronata. Next base: position 2,084,953 of record NW_016690348.1, on the reverse strand, counting down.
TATGGAACTCATAGCCAATGAACACTAATTCCTTTATTTTCTAAAATATAATAATAGTAAAAAATTTTGATAGTTGGGGGCTTGACCTGTGGAATGCCACTGACCACGGAGGCTCATGCAACCCTGAAATAACTAATGTCTCTCTTAAGTGTGTAACTATTGTCTTGTTGGACACTGGGTAATGAATCCAATTTTTGTGGACAACAGAAGAATGAGTTTTAAAAGACTTAATTATTTAATGGGATAAGAAGGAAGCAACTAAGGTGCAATTATCCCACAGAGATGGATTTTTTTTTTTGATGAGAAGTTTAATGATATCATTGTCATCAAAAAAAGGAAGTATGGGGATAGACTTGACTAGGGAGACAAAGAATCTTTATATTCAGCAATTGTGAGTACACATTAGTAGCGAATATTCCCAGGGAGAGATTGGAAAGAGAGAGAGACTAATACACAGTTCATACATATTTCCCCTTTAGCTCTACCTGAGGGTATATAAAACAGAGTGAGAACAACTGTCCTCATGTCTCTTGTTTTTTGAGGTCATAAAAAAATCAAGGAATTATAAGAAATGGCAGACCTTTTATTCATTTTGACATGCATGGCTTGTCAAAACTGTAAGTCCTAGAAGGAATTTGCTTGTTTTTAATGGAAAATTGCAAATAGTTAGGGTTTTTTTCTGGAAAATAAAAACTTCAAAGTGGAATCTACGGTCAAAAATGGGCAAGGCCTCATATTCTTGAATATGTAAGGAATACAAAAAACAAATAAAGATACTTTGCTGAAAATGCTGAAATTCTTCTGTCATTATTCCTCAAAGTTCAATTTCATAGGTTCATTTTCAGACTTGTTGAGTCACTGAGACTGTCCAATCATTTTGTTTGCCTTATTTTTGCCACATTGTATCCATCTGAAGTATCTTTGCTTAGATTAATCTTGTATTTGCTTTCAGTTAACATGGAAACATTTATTTATGCATCACGGGAACAGAAAACTGGGAAGAACTTTTTGAGTCATTGAAGCCATTTTAAACTGAAGTTCAATTTTAAAGCTGATTATATGTTTTCCCCTGCTGCTTTTATCAAGGTACCAATCCACTGATGTAGTACTCCTCCTTCAGTTTTTCAGCTTAAATATATTTATATACTTTTATAATTTTATTTATATTATATATATATATTTATATATAAATATATACATTTTTCATGTGTGCCAACTTTAATTTATCAATATATCTAGAAAGAAGAATTCTATTTCCCTCTTCAGTTTGTCTTTTCTGGAATAAGTAAGTTGAGTTTGTTCAGCTTACTTTCATATGACTGGATGTTTGGTTTCCTTACAATTTTGTTATCTCTTGTTTATACTGCTGCTGCCTGACTCTCCTTTAAACATAGGTGACAACCACTTCTTGGACAGTGACATAGTAAGGTCCCGTTTCCTTGGCCAAGATTTGCAAGTCATATTGACATTTATTAAAGCAAGGTCGTATTGACATTTATTAAAGAATATAAATTCAACCTAGGCACCAACCTGAACAAAAAAGGCTATGTTTCTAAACCTTTTCTGAAGTCTGCAAAGTCTCTGACTGTGCTAGGAGATGAAATAGCCACAATCAATTCTCTAGCCTCGAGACAAAGTGTCCTATTGCTTATTACTTGGGAGTAGAGACTGATCCCCACACCAGCCTCCTTTCAAGGAGCTGTAGAGAGCAGTGAAGTTTCCCCCGAACCTCCTCTTCTCCAGGCTAAACAATCCCAACTCCCTCAGCTGCTCTTCTAGTCCTTTCACCATCTTTTTGGTTTTCTTTGGGCATGTTCCAGCACCTTAGGCTTTCTTGTAGTGAGAGGCTCAAAACCAAACAGTATTCTAGGTGCAATCTCACCAGCACGGAGTACAGGGGGACGATCCTGCTGGCCACGCTTTTTCTGATACAAGCCAAGGTGCCATTGGCTGTTTTGGCTATCTGAGCCCTCTGCTGGATCATGTTAAGACAGGTGTTCACCAACACCCCCAGGTACTTTTCCACCAGGCAACTTTCCAGCCACTCTTCTCCAAGCAGTTTGTTAACAGATGTGTTACCACCGAGTGACTTAGTTTATCTAAGTATCTTTAGTCACCCAGCTTTTTACTGTGTAAGGCACAGGACTTTATCAGAAGTGTGCCATGAGACAGAATCAGCTGGCAAAAGAGTCTTTAGTGCCAAGTCAGAAGGAAAAATTTAAGAATAGCATTGTAGTGGTATACACCAAAACTCCCTGAATCAGGTTTATAGTCTTAGCTGAATTTCTGTCACTGGGAGAACTGCCCTCGACTAGCAGAAATGGCATTCCTGACCATTGGGTGTTTATGAAGAACACAGTGTGGTAGCCCTAAGGTTAAATGACTTGTGCGCATGACATCCATGGTGAAAACTTATATTTAAGATAGAATAGGGAATCACTGACCATTAGGGTAGAACTAGAGCTAACTGCTGTACTACCCTTCTCCATGAATGTGTGTTAATTAACTTGCAGATTATGGAATAGTTTATGTTAAAAAAATTCTAGAAAACTTGACTCCGCCCTTATTACTATGGTTTTAGAGCTGGCAAATTCTCTTTTCTTGGACTATGCATTAATTAGGTCTGAGACAAAATGCAAACACATTCACTAAAGACAGTGTTTTGCCCAGCTACTGAGAGGTAATTTTTATAGCTACAATGCTCTCAGGCATGGAATACCTTTTATATTACCAAATTCAAAAGTAGAAATACAAAGAAGGGGAAAGATTGAAGTCAGCATTCTTTTGTCTTGTGTTTTTGTTGTCTGGCTGTTGTCATTTTGGTTTGGTTTTTTTTTTTACATTTATAGTTAAACCAAGCCCCTCACTTCACTTACAACCATTATTGATAATAAGGAATTAGATTAATATGGTGAAGTCTTGCATTGCCTAAGAAACTTATCTGCAGTTCTCAGGCAAAAATTTCTAAATTAAAAAGGCTACAGCTGAAATATTCAGTAAAAGCCTGTAAAAATCCCTCCCTCAATCTTCCACTTGCAGGTAGAATTTAAGTGACCTAATAAAGCCTGAAAGTGGTGCAGTGTCATTTATTTGTCTGCCTGTGTGCTTCCAACAAGTGTTTCAAAATGCTGTAATTTTTTTCTGTGGGAGTCTTAGCTCCATGGTAACCATATCCAGTTTAACTCTTAAGGAATCTTGTCACTGTAGAGAAATCTTCTTATCTAATGATTAAATCTACTGCAGTCTCCTTCTAACAGTCTGCCTTTCCTTCCTAACTTCCCCTAAGCAAGGTTTTGTTAAGTGTGAATGCAGCTGATCCTCTGCTGTAGGATATCATCACTTCAGAATAATTCTTCATGTTTTCTTCCTGAACAAGCAGAGAAATACAGGGTAAGGACAAAGGAATACTAAGATAATGAGTCAGACTGTAGTCTAACAATTTGCAGGAACAGTACTATTGCCACCTTTGAAGTTCAGGACATGGGAAAAAAAATATGATGAGTATGGAAATATTCTTGCATGAAATGATGCTGAAATAACAGTGACCTTTAGAAAAGAAACAGTACTATGACAGAGTTGCTCTGTAAGTTACATAGAAGTGCCTTGCATTCTGTTTCATATAATAAGATAAATTTTAAAGGTGAAAGGTGACAAATTCTAAAAAATTATAATGAAGTAAAAGTCTCATGTTCAGAAAGAATAAATACAATAGGGAATATTAATTTTCTAATGAGAAATGTACACAGATTTTGCAAGGAGTTCTGCCCCCCACCCTAGTACAAGAGATATAAAGTAACCTCTGTACATTTGAAGATTTAGGGGGAAGTTTCCAGAACAGTATTTTAGGATAACTGACTTAATCAGATTTGCGTGGTAATTTGTGGAGTGTATAAGGAGGGAAAAGGTTGTATGTGAATATTTACTACTTTCCCCAAAGCAACAGCATTCATTTTAAATCACAGTGACATAGCAGAAGCTAGACCACTGATTTTTCTTCTGAAATTATTTTATCCAAAGATATAATGATATATATTTTTGTGGATTTCAGCCATTTGCAGTCAGCTGTCCATGTATAACCAGGGGGAGAAAGTTTTGCCTCATCTTGAAGTCTGATGTCTGGTGCATACTAAATGTATATTTTGCTGTTTTTCTTTCTATATACCTGTTCTCTCTTAAGCGGAAATCAGGTGTCGGCATTCTACAAGGACATTAAATTTATCTCATATTGGTTCTTCTGGCTACAGTTCCATTTTACTGTCATTGTACTATTGCTTAGTCATTATAATGAAGCCATGCTGAAATCCTGGTGACTTGCCCGAGACCTTCACATTGTTCTGTGCTGAAATGAATCTCTGTGCTACTATTTCCATAGGGGACACAATAGATGAAAAATTTTTTTTGTAGTTGTTATTCAGAATTAGTTTTTTCTACTTAGTCAAAAACATAGCTATAAAACACAAGTATAGCTTGAAAACTGTACATATTTTCTTATAGCTGAAATTGTTTTGTTATTTGCTTACATCACCAGAGCCTTTAATGGTACTATATGTAGTACTCTGGATACATAATTTTTAATATATGTCTCACTTCTATATACCTGGATCTTACTAAAACCAAAAGCTATTTCTTTGAATTATTGGTTGTCTTTGTCTCATGTTGCTTATAAAATATTCAGAGAGATGAATCCCCCTCCTAGTCGAAACTCTTAAGTTATGAAAACACGAGATTCAATGCCCCCAGAATGGTTGTACCAACCATCTTGTTAGCAAAGTCAATTCCTACCAGACAAACTGAATGAACTGTTGAGCAGAATAGGAGTCTCCACTCACTTCTTTTTGTCAGGAATAGCACATTTGAGGGAAGTGGTTGTAGTCCTAGTATTTTTTATATATACATACATACATATATATATATATACGCACACACATATATGTTTAACACAACATGTAAATGCAGGGACCTGGGAGTTTGGATTGACAGGAAGCTGAACATGAGCCAGCAGTGTGCCCAGGTGGCCAAGAAGGCCAATGGCATCCTGGTCTGTATCAGGAACAGCGTGGCCAACAGGACCAGGGAAGTGATTCTTCCCCTGTACTCAGGACTGGTGAGGCCACACCTGGAGTACTGTGTCCAGTTCTGGGCCCCTCAGTTCAGGAAGGATATTGAGGTGCTGGAGCAGGTCCAGAGAAGACCAACCAGGCTGGTGAAGGGACTTGAGCACAAGGCCTAAGAGGAGAGGCTGAGGGAGCTGGGGCTGTTCAACCTGGAGAAGAGGAGGCTCAGGGGAGACCTCATCACTCTCTACAACTCCCTGAAAGGAGGTTGTAGCCAGGTGGGAGTTGGTCTCTTCTCTGAGGCAGCTATCAGTAAGACAAGAGGGCATGGTCTTAAGCTGTGCCAGGGGAGGGTTAGGTTATATATTAGGAAGAAATTTTTTACAGAGAGAGTAATCAGGCATTGGAATGGGCTGCCCAGGGAAGTGGTGGATTCTCTGTCCCTGGAGGTTTTTAAGGAGACTGGATGTTGCACTTAGTGCCATGGTCTGGTAACCACAGTGGTAGTGGATCAAGGGTTGGACTTTATGATCTCAGAGGTCCCTTCCAACCCAGCTGATTCTATGATTCTATCTTATACTCTCTGTGGCCATCATTGACCAAAACATGCAGGATAACTTCAGAGTATCAAGCCATACATCTGGGGCATTTTTTTTCTAAATTTTAAAAAATCTTCAGGATCTTAAGACTCAAAGTGCTTGAAGTCATGCATTGTTATCTTAACTAAAATATTTTTGTGCAAAATACTCAGAGTATCCTCTCCTCTAAAACAGGGAACAGCACAATTTTAAAGGCTGATAGTAAGTGACAAGGGTCTCATCAGGTGATCCAAGAAAGTATTTTCCTTATCTGTAATATACAGTTATATGATAAATGCTCATTGCTTATTTAATTAATATGTTTTCAAACCACTGTACAAATGACAATGTAAGTTTCATAGCTATGACCTTTATACATTTTGGTATGTTAAACTGGTTTTAGGCCATCCTTTCAAACCTTTTCCAAAACTTGTTTTCTGGATTAAAATTTCACTATGACATGAATAATCAAATTATAAATTTTTCTTGCCTCCTTTAGTCACACTGTTATTTCTGCTGATGATATGCACACTTGAATTTGATTTTTTCATTTCCTTTCTATTCTAAATGTAAACTCTTGCTAAGCAGATCTCAATGGTTAAAAAATGAACATAATCAGAAATTGCTTCTGTGCCACTGTGATTAGTCTTTATCCAGGCTTTTAATAGTGTGAGGAGTTCTCCATATCTTAATGTGTGTGACAACACAGAACTGCTACTCTTCAGTGAGACAAAATATCATTTGTAAATATTTTCAGGGAGGAAATTGAGACCAGTGTTTTTACTACCTCCCTTTTTTGAGGTACTAGCAAGTTGACTTGTTCTTTGTATCCCCAAATGTGGTATCTCTTACATGCTAGAATTAACATCTGATTTATTGCAGTATCTTCTTAAGTTCAGTGAGCAAAGAATTTTGTTTAAAATTAAGATTATTATTTAGCCTCAAAGAAGAGGAAGGAAGAAAAGGAGAATATGAAGTTTCCTTAGTAATAATTTCTGAATTTCCTTTAAAAAAACCCAAACATTTCTTTAAGAGATTCTGCTTAAGTAAGATAGCTTTGATAAATTTTTTGTTTTTTTTTTTAAATAATTGAATCATGAATTATATATTCTATCTAGCTACATTACTGTTTCTACAGAAAGGAATAGAATTAGATGATTCTTCTCCTGTTTCAGACACCCATAATCCACAAAAGATTTGCAAGTCACATCGCCTCCTGCCTCAATCTCAATTCACCTCAACTTCCTAATTTAGAACAGAAAATTCAGTTCACTTTTCCATGTGTATCTTGTCAGCTGTTTGTTTGCTGGTTTGTTTATTTGTTTTTCTGTGTAATGATATCAAAGAGTTATAGCCTCGGACAAACGTTTGATTATGTTTCATATGCTAGAATCTTAGATCACAAACACAGTTTTAATTCAAAAAGTCAGTCTTTCACATCTGTCTAGTAAATAGCTCTTGTGACATTAAACATACATCATATGATAAAATTTAATATAATGCAAATACCATTACCTTGTATAGTAAGTTAATTATCTTGGATATTTATTATCAGTTTATTTGTTTGTTTGTTTTTGAAAGTTGTCTGTGAAAGCCAAGTGGAGACTGAAGTCTGTGAATTATATTACATGGAAGATAGGAAGCAGAAAAAAGAAGTACATTAGCATGCTTGGCCAATTCCAATATAAAAAAGAGCTTTAGTAATAAAGAACATTGACTAAAATAATGTAGCTACTTAGACAAAAGCATTGGCATCAAAATATGAGATTAGCATTTAAAATGTGGAAACACACAAAATTATGTCCATTTGGTACAAAAAGCAGAAAATTGCCAATCAAGTCACTGAACTTGTGCTCTTAGACAAATAAAAGAAATTTAAAATGTATTGTGAAGTCTTTCTGCAAGGAAGAAGATAAAGAGGAACAGAAGCCTGTAGGAACAAGAGGGGAAGGGAGTCTCTTTGGATGCAAAGCAATACAGGCCTCTATCATTGCCAAGTTATTTGGTCAAATTGAGAACAGCCAGTTCAGTTGTGTGATGCTGAAGTTGAGATATTTAATAAGAACTCTTAGGGGAAGCACTTTATTCAGGATATGGGCTTTATTTTAAGTTCTCATCATATGTTATCCAGTGCAGAGTAAAATCTATCTTGGGACAAAGTGTTTTATACTTTTAAATGAAGAAAGATTAATATGAAGGTTATCTCATGAAGGCTTCTGAAGTCATAAATGACTGATTAATCTAAATGGGTTAAGGTTTGTGGAATATCTATTTTTCCTAGATGTAAGGTTTAGAATAGGCTTATGTGAACAAACTAGCTGTGAATGTTTATCTTAAAAATCATATAATGTTCACTAGATATACATATAAAATACTGGAACTGTGGATTGTACTTCTAGTAATGGTGTAGTCTCTCTGAAGAATGCTACAATAAAAATATGGTAAGATATTTTAAGTAATTTCAGGCTTAGCAAACCTGAATGTCAGTTTTTCATTATGTCATAAATGGTCTCCAGTTAACGCAATACGTTTAAAAATAAGACCTATTTTAGAAATTTGAGTCAGTTACTTCTATAAATGACATATAATCGCCATGAGATTATAGTGCTAGATGCAGCAGATGACTCTATAGTTACTTAAATATTTTGTCTTTTATCAAAGATGAGTGTTATTCCATTTATTTAAAATTAGTTTTGTTTGGAATTACTGAATAATTCTGTAATTATTATATTCAGAAAATATTCTCTCACAACTCTTCTAGCATGCAGTAGAACCACCAGAGGGTTTTTCACACTTGATTTTAAACAAGCGATGAAACAGTTACGCTAAAAGAAATCTGATGTCCCAACTAGCATGATATGGAATTGGAAAGTTCCACAAGTCTCTGTAAGGGAGTTATCTCAGGCTTGCATTAGAAGATTAGTCCAGATCTTTCCAACATTCACAGCTGTGCTTTATTTATGTTGATTTTACATATGATTTCATGTCCAACCTTAATGGAACTTACAGGAGTATTTACCTATCCTTACCATCTGTGTAACTCTAACTCTTTTTGAATTTTTTTGCGCATAAAAACCAGTTTCCCTAATTTACTTAGTAAAGTACACTGCATTTTGAACTGCATTTGGCTGCAAAACTTTACCACCAATTTTATTATAACATTTCTAATTTTCTGCAGTAAAAAAACCCTTTTATTCATGCTTTATTACATAAATTACTGTATAACGTGGAGCTTCATGCACAGAACTACTGCTTTCCCAACTTTGTTTTGATTTGTCTTATAAAGACTATTGCTAATAAAATTAGTTTAATATGAAAATGATGTAACAGTCTATTGGCTAATGGATATCCCAGCTATTCTTGCCATATAGCCAGAAATGCTTGGAGGTTTTGTGTATATATGCTGTACAGGAGTTCCACTAAGTGCAGAGAAAAGGCTCAGTTTTGCACCAAATGATAATCATCGAACCTGTGATTGGTTTCATTAGAAGCTAGTAATACCTGTCCTTCATCATATGATGAAGGTATTTGATTCTATGTCTTGACATACCATAGTGTTTCACAAATGTCTCAACTCAGTTGTGGAGAAAGCATTAAGAACTAGGAAGTTATAATATAACAGCCTCTTAAAAATATTCCTTGTTTCTGTTGGTGGCTACAAATCAAGTCTGCTCTTTTAGAGAGCTGGATTTATAATTTATTTTATTTATTATTTATTATTATGCCAGTGTAGGCTATTTGTACACTTGTGTATAATCAAAACTGTATTAGAATGCTATGTATAGCAAAATTCCTCAATTGTTATTTAAATTAATTTTTAAATGAGCTTACTGATAAAAACTAGAAAACACTAATACCATATCAGAGAAAACAGAATCACAGAATATTCTGTTGGAAGGGACCCACTAGGATCATCAAAGTCCAACTCCTAGACCTGCATAGGACCATCCCTAAGAATCACACCATATACTTCTTGAACTCTGGCAGGCTTGGTGCTGTCACCGCTTCCCTGGGGAGCCTGTTCCCTGTTCCAATTACGCTTTGGATGGAGAAGCTTTTCCTAATATCTAATATAAACCTCCCTTAACACAACTCCCCTAACCTGAGGCCATTCCCTCAGGTCTGTCACTGGTCACCATAGAGAAGAGATCAATGCCTGCCCCTCTTCTTCCCCTCATGAGGAAGTTGCAGACTGCAATGAGGTCTGCCCTCAATCTCCTCTTCTCCAGACTGAACAGACCAAGTGACCTCAGCCACTCCTCATATGGCTTCCTCTCAAGGCCCTTCACCATCTTCACTGCCCTACTCTGGACACTCTCTGATAGCTTAAAATCTTTCTTATATTGCAGTGCCCAAAACTGCACACAATATTCACGGTGAGACTGCCCCAGTGCAGAGCAGAGCGGGATAATCCCCTCCCTTGACCGGCTGGTGATGCTTTGCCTGATGCCCCCTAGGACAGGGTTGGCCCTCCTGGCTGCCAGGGCACTGCTGACTCATATTCAACTTGCCATTGACCAGGACCCCCAGGTGCCTTTCCATGTCACTGCTTTTCAGCATCTCATTCCCCAGTCTGTATGAACACCCAGGGTTGCCCCATCCCAGGTGCAGAATCCAGCACTTTATCTTGTTAAACTTTATACGCTTGGTCATTGCCCAGCCCTATATGTATGCTCTGCTCTTCAATATTCAGTGGGATTTGGGGAAAAAAGTAGACTGTGTTTTGGGGTTTTAATTTAGATTATTCAATAAGTCGATCTGATGCTTTTGAGGCAGAACTTTGATACTGCAACAGTTTTCCTTCATATTTCAGTAGTCTTTTCAGATAGGAAAATATTGCACACAATACTCTGTAAGCGTTTTAAACTGTGTGAACAAGAAGATACTAGAAAGGAATAGTACTTACCTCTGAAATTAATGTGCTGTGTCTCACAAATAGATTAGAAGCTTTCTCAGGCTTAAGATTTCACATATTAAGAAAACAAAGTATGCTATCTGGCTTGTTGTATAGGTGCTGCAAGTGGTTTCTTTTTTTGAAGTACTTCTTAGACTCCATTATCTGTGTCCTGGAAAGGCACAGAGTGAAAAGCTCAGTGATCCAAGCCCTTCAAATTTAATTGAAGCCATGGCTTGTCCTATGTATTTAGTGAAATAACTGCTTAAGAATACTTTTGTTTGATCTCATTGTGCTTTGCTGCCTGTCAGGTTCTGTTATCTGCTTTTCTGCTTTGATTTTATTTCTGAGAAATTGAGATGGAATTTCACCTTTCTCTTCAATTTTCTTTTGCTGGAAAAAAATTAGAACCCCAAGACTGAGGCAGAAACCTCAATCTGAGGATCTTGGTTAAGAAGGAGAGGTAGGGTAGGAAGTGCCAGTGTGACAAATGACTTGATGAGGAAGGAGGTACATATGTAGGTTTTGAGATTAAAAAAAAAAGGGCGTTGCCATTTTGCAAATTGATCATATTCAACCATTTGTTCTGCTTCCCATGCAGAACTTAAGACAGGTGGAAATAAAGACCTTGCTAAGCAGTAAGGGGCTGTATAATAAGGTAGAAGGAGGCATAGTGACAGAGAAGTAGAGAAAATTGGAACATTTTTTTCATTTTGGCATTTGGGCTGGAGAAGTGGGCATAGAAGAGGTGGTAAAAGTCAGCATTACTGATCTTTGTCACAGGCTGTTTAGATTTAGATATGTTTGTATCACATGTAGGTCTTTTGAATGGTGTCTACCTCTTAAACAGATGCTCCCAGACTCTTGTAGACTAGCTGAGACAAGCTTGTGGTAGACAAGTCTAACCTGGTACATTTTGCTGATCCTGACAATCAGTTATCAAACAAGTATCTTCAGCATGTCAAGTGAGTTCTGAATGGAATATATATAATGGCATACCTAAAAGAATAGACTTAGTGTAGGGATAAAGGAATTTTTGTCTTACATTTGGGACTATTTACAAATAAGAAACAGATTAATTCAATTAATGCAGCCCTGTTAGCACTACCCCATACAGAACACAGTTATTTCTTTTCAGTAGAGACTCAGTTTAGCAACACACAGATCAACATTTTCTCATGCTTAAGAAAACTGTTTATAGCTCTATTGTATAGTAAATTGGGCATATTTGTTCATATGGTGCACTGGATTTGGCTGGGAGATTTGGCAACCATCAAATCACAAAACTAACAGTGATTTAGAGTTTACAGCAGTGATTTAGAGTTTACAGGAGCTTCTTTGATTGCATACTTTAAAACAAGTTGTTTACATTTCTGGTTTCTTTTAAGCTGGGTATAAAATTATCATGCAAGATGTGTCTCCATTGTAAAAGACAATTTTAAAAACAGTAGCTGGGCATTTGGTATGGCCATGTACATCAGAGGTAGCCAGAACTCTCCTTCAACTGAAATAGAAACATTGGGTGTGAGGTGGAAAAGGCAGACAGAATACACAAACAGATAGAAGTGGTTATAAGATTGATATGCTAAATGAAGAGTGAAGAAAATCAATATATGACAAAGACTGAGATGAGAAATGATACAAGGGCATGGACATGAGAGATGTGCAAAACTGAAAAAGAGGAACTGATAGCTGGGCTAGGTAGGTTCAACTTTTTTTAAGTGTTCTTTTAGGATCTTCATGTTGAAGCACAATTGCGAAAAATACATCTAAATTCATTAAGGTTTTGCAGATTCTGTATAGGAATAGGAATTCTGTCAGGTAGGTTGCAGTGAATCTTTGGAGGCACCTTTTGAATTCCCATTAAAACAAAGACCATGAACAAAATATTGGTATAGGCCTTCAGGTGATGTTTGGTGAACTTTGTGGTGCTACCTTTGGAAAGAGGAAAAAATTGCTGAAGTTAGTAGTGACACAGAAAAGTTCCTCTAGAAATAGAAGGATACTTCAGGAGTGTTACTGTTCACGTAAGCATATTTTCCTTTAGTGGACATGGTGGAAAAATACAAGAACAAAAGAGTTGTGTTGGAGCTTCAGATGTCTTTGAGCCCTATACTAATGAGATGATACAGAAGCAAGATTGTAGAATTGAAGGTTTTGCTAACTTTGGGTGTAGTAGGGTATAAGTTTCCTATTATTCTAGTCAGTTTTAGTTTGAACTAAAAACCCTGCTCGGTTAAAAATGGAGGAGAGGATGTGGGACACTTGAATGTGGCAGAGAGCCCTTTTAAACTATGATGGAGGCATAAAACACTTGATTGTTAACATCATTATTTTCATGCCTGCCTTTCTCAGAGTATATAACTCTTCTCATACCTTAGCATATCCCCTTTTTAGGAGTTTAAATTCAGCTGCAGAGAGGTCTGAAATATTTGTCTGTGGAACAGTGTTATTTGAAATAGTTTTTTCTCTCGCTATAGTTAAAATCTTATCAACACTCTCATCTGAACATTTAAGAAAAGGATAGTGAGTGGTGTCTTTTTGCCTTTTTGCAATTGCCTCTTCTGTAGCATAAGAGTATGTAATTTATTTACATTATGTCTAAAAATAATATATTGTCTGGCTGCAGTAATAAACTGTAGATGCCCATAAAGTAAGAGGAATGAAATCTGCCTCAGATTTTATAGATAGAAGTATTTGGAAAGTATTTAATAATGATTATCAGATAAAGCTTTAAGTAAAGCCTCTTTTTTTGAGTTCTCCTATGAAACTGCAGAGAAGTAATCATTAAGGATGATCAGTATATTTGTAATCTTTTTGAATGAAAGTGCAGAAATATGTTTCTATGTTTCATTAACTTACTTGTCAAAAGTGTCTGTATTCTAATTTGGGGTTTTGTGATTTTAACATTCAGCCCTATATACTTGTTATGCATTTATCATCTGTGTTTATGATTCAATTATTTGGCTCTTATCTCTGTAAAGGAAATGTTATTCCTAGCAGTTAAGTCAGGCTTATCCTTAGGTTTTTATCATAACAACTGCACTCAAGGGATTTCATGCTGCTGAAGTTGACTAAAGACACTATGTAGCCTACTATGGAGGTCTGAAATTTCAGTTTCATTGGTAGATTTTTCTCATTTCAAATCTACCAGCTGACAGCATGATCAGTCAGCATTTAGTTATTTAGTAAATAATTATGTTAAAACTTATTTAGTGGTTATTTATTCAGTTATTTAGTAAATAATTGAAAAGTGAAAAGACTCCTTGTTATAGTATGCTCACTGAAAACATGCTTAAGCACTATATACTTACTTAAACAACTTAATGAAAGGTGTGTATAGGGGCTAAACAGCCCTATGCATGCTTGCAATTTTCTTGGTGCATGTAATTATCTTGGTGTAATCATGTAACAAGAACATGTCTTTACATGTTCAACTGATTACTAAGCAGTCAAAGTGGGAAGGTTTTCTCTGCCTGGTCATCCTTCTGTTCTTTATTTCTGCCTAAAAATCTTGTCTGAGGAGAAAGAGCTGTTTCAAAAGGTCTCCAATATACAACCAGTTTTCACCACGATGCATACGGGTATACGTGTAAAATTTAACTAGAATTTACATGAAGAAAAATAGGTACAATTTTATCCTTTTATTGTGACTCTATAACAGTTTCTTGCAAATGTTAAAAAAATATTTTGTAAGGCATTTGTAAGAATGCACTATTGACTACAGAGAAGGAAGAATAATGTGAGGATAATAGGGCTTGGTGACATTATATCAAATAATTTCTACCTTATTAATATCACTGTAGTATCTTCTGTGACTATAGGCAAAATATGCTCTTGTATGCTCTTGCATAATTTTGTATGGCTTTGGGGTTTTTTGATGAGTTGTGGTTTTTGTTTTCTTTTGGTTGTTTTTTGCATTTTTATACCCAATCATCCAATCATTGTTGAGTCATCATTATAATTCTGGCTGCCAAGAATGACAGAGCTATTGCCACTTGCCAAGTATTTCCAGCCTATTGCTGGTGATAATGTAAATCTTCTGTAATGTTCTCTGTATTGTAAGTAGTAGTAGAATAATCTAATGCAAATCTTGTCAATTTGAATGAACTGTGCTTTTCTGAAGGTACTGTTGACTTTCAGCAACTTTTCGCTGACTAACTTTTCAGGTATCATCCAAAACTTTCCCCATTAGAAAGAATTATACAGAGCAGTTCTTGGAAGTGCTTGTGTTAGGTGCAGTAATTGTTTACCTTTTGTTTTCAATGGGATATGATATAAAACAAATTTTGTAACTTCTGGTGAATTTGATTACTACAGGAGTTGCCCTTTGCATTTGCTCTTGGAGTGACATTGCATGTTTCTGACTATAGGCCAGTTGAGTCGTGACGGTAAAGTGTATGTCAGGATTGAAACAGAACTGATAACAGAAGGTGGATGTGCAGATCTTATTTTAAAATACCAACCAAACAAAATCAACAAACAAAACCAAACAAAAAAGAAAAAGAAACAAACAAAACAAACCCCAAAACAAAACATAAAAAACCCCCAAACCAAATCTGATAACCTAATTTTAAAGATCTATGCTTTGGACTTAACCCTACTGAATTTTACAGAAATTAAAGTTCCTCTTTTCAGCTATATTCTGTGATACAGTTTATAGTTATCTTCAACCTCCTGGCTTCTTTATGGATCCAAGGTGATAATTTTTAGATGACATTTATATGGAGACAATAAGAAGGCTGTAGCAGAGATGGAATATTTATTAATCCCGAATAAGCTGTGAAGGAAGCAAGTACCAGATTTTACAGGAGTAGTGCCAGGTATGTTAGTTTGAAGAGTTTTTCTCCGTGCTATGTTGAATAACTGTGCCTTCATTGTTTAAGTCAGTGGCTTGAATTCCTGCTAGCTTGTTTGTGTTTCAGAAATTGCTGTTGTGTTCTTTCTCCATAACTTGTCAACAAATGGATGATTTGTCTGTACTCAAGTTTTTGCCATCGGTGTACTCCTGTTGAATAAGCTCTGTGACATATTTGAAAGCATGCTAGTGTCTGCATGAAAAAGAAGGCATAGAAATAGAAAAATATATTATCTGAGTATATATAGAAACACTAAGGTTATAACAGCTGTGATTTTTGGGGATTTCCCATCCTAGATTTGGTAATATCTCAGTGTTGCAAATGTGAGTGGCTCAGAAATGACAGAATGCTGTGTCACACCAGTTGTTCTAGTAATTTCCAAGTTTTTGGTCCTCTCTGGACTCATCTATACAAAATCAGTTCTCACCTGTTGTCTGACTTAAGACGTCTTTTGCCACTGAATTAGTTTTCAGTCTGATTTGTTAAGATGATTCTGTTAAAATCTGAAGATTTATTTATCTTTCTATATTTTGGTTTAAAGCCTGTGTTTTTCTTGTGAAACTCACTACGAAGAGGTCTAGCATATGCATTCTAAATCTCTGACTATCTCACTGATACTTCTGTCTGAAGTATGAGTGGAATTGTTGATGTGACAACTCACTGATCTACTGGTAATAAAATAAAGTGAGAGGTTTTGCTGGTTATCCACTGCAGGTTTAGAGGAACAGAAGTTCTGTATGAAGAAAAATGTGGATCTAGATTTAAAAAAAAAAAAAAAGTAATGAAATACTTGAAGATTCATATCTCCAGTAATTTTCTTTTCCCAGATGAGCTTTGTAGACATGAACATTTTGAAATCATAGATGTCAGGCAGTAATTTTTGTGGCAGAAACCCACAGTGGGAATATAACAGTTTCCCTGCAAGACAACTTGAAGTGGTGATAGATTTTGTAATTTTGTAATTTTCTTTTTCTTTGTATGTTGAGAAAGAGATGAATCCAACTTAGCATATGTGCAAGCATTAAATAAACCTCAGTATTCCTGATGAGAAAATCTAATTTAGCTCTCCAGTGGTAACTAAGCTTTTGTGGAAATAAGAATTATTATAATGAATTTTGAAAGTTCAGACACAGTAACTTGTAAACTTACTTAAGGAAGAAAATCTGTAACTCTCTGAAAGAGAACAGTGTATACGTTTGAAATAGGGTATCAAAACAAAAAATGTCTTCTGTTTCATCGCTTATAAGTGTGTGCTGCATTGTATTTGCATTGGCAATCAGTTGAACCAATGGTGTTTATTATGGTGTAGTATTAAAAGCACACTCATGTTCTATCTATCTTGGTCATGCATTTCGATAATATGCAAACCTAACATGTTGTGAAGGCCTTACCTTTTTCTGTTGTACTCATCAAGCAGTGTACCTGTTGTTGCTGATTTTGAAATTAAAAACTTCAAGCATTCAATATTTTTCCCACGTAATTTCCATCCCCAAGCAGCACTAAAATAATTGCTGAATATTTTTCCTTTTATTCTTAAAACAAGGACTAAGTGGAGAAGAAGGGATGAAGTGGGGGGGGAATTGCTAGATAAACAAAACCACACAGAGATACAAACCTAGTAGACATGGGAACATGGAGACAATGACAAAGACCAAAACTCTTCACCTGTTAACTGATGGCCCATTAAGAACCTACAGGCAGCATTTGGAGAAGACCCATTTGGGCTTTGTAACTGATAAGGCAGGAAACATGAAGGTTCTGAATATTTGAGGATCCTGTAGGACTCTGCAAAATTTAGGCAAAGCTGATAAGTGAAAGGGGATTGAGGTGCTACTAGGAAATAGACAGGAGGAGATATAAAAAGGGCTTGTTTTGTAAAAATTGTGTCCAGTCGATTTGCTTGCCTGACAGCCCTGTGCCTGGTCACTGAAGTAGATCTTCCTATTAAATACTCACTATTTACCCTGTGCATGTTTGCTGTAAGGAATGATGATAGCAACTGAGGAAATTAGAAGTTGAATTTGTAGCCAGCAACTGGAATCAGACCTCAGATGAAGTGGCCCCTGTGTCTGTGGTGTCAGCAACTGGAGCAAGTAAGAGTATCTTCATCAGTAGCTCTAGAGTCCATAGATCTTAGAAGGATTGACAGCTACTGGGTGGACTGGGTTGAGTGAAATTGAGCCAGCAACTGGAATCAGACTTTGGGTGATGGGACACATTCTGTACCAGCAACTGGAGCAAGCAAGGGTTTCAGTGTCAACTGCTGGTGTAGGACCATGGATCGCTGATCCTAGGTGCAAGCTACAGGGGTTTGGGCCAAGTGAAATGAAGGGTCTTAGAGTGAGCAGCTGGGGTGGGAACTGTGGTTTATAGGGCCTATGTGCTTAAGTACCAGCTGCTGGGGGTGACACTGGAGTTCACATTTTCCCCTAACCTGGAGTATGAGTGCCATGTATGTGTAATTTGCCTTGCAAACTTCAAACTGGACTAGCTGACAAGTACGAGGCCCAAGTGTTAGGCAGAGGGCCTGGGCTGACAACTGAGGGAACTGCAAATTTTTGTGTGCTTGTGAGTCTAAAGAATTTCACTAACAAACTTCAATCCTGGTTCTGAAAATGATTTTTTTTTCTATGGTGGGGATGGTCAAACTGGCGCAGGTGGTCCAGAAAG
This sequence comes from Lepidothrix coronata, assembly GCF_001604755.1. Taxonomy (NCBI): domain Eukaryota; kingdom Metazoa; phylum Chordata; class Aves; order Passeriformes; family Pipridae; genus Lepidothrix; species Lepidothrix coronata. The sequence continues at coordinate 2,066,898 of NW_016690348.1, read as the reverse complement.
GCTATGGAGTCTCTGTCTCAGGACAGGTTCAAAACTTGACTGGAAATGGTCTTGAGCACCTCACTGCTGTTGACTCTATTTTGAGCACAGGGGTAGGACTAGATAGTCTCTAAAGGTCACTTCCAACTCAAGATAAAATCATAGAATTGTCAAGGTTGGAAAAGGAAAAGACCTCAAAGATTGTTGAGTTCAACCATTAACTAGCAACACTGTGTTCACCACTAAACCGTGTTCCCAAGTGCCACACTGAATCCAGGGATGGTGATTCTACCACTTCCCTGGGCAGCATGTTCCAGTATCTGACCACCCTTTCAGTGAAGATTTTCCTAAGATCCAATCTAAACCTCCTCTGGTGCAACTTTAGACCATTTCCTCTCATTCTGTCTCTTGTTAGCTGGGCGAAGAGACTGACACTGGGCTGCAATCTCCTTTCAGGTAGAGTGATAAGGTCCCTGATGTACTGCCCCCAGGCTTATCTTAGCAAGCTTGATTTTATCCCTTTCCCTCTTCAAATCTTGTTTAAAGGTCTTTCAGTGAGCCCTGCTAACTCCTGTGCAAAGACTCTTTTTCTGCTTTGGGACAGGCATGCCCCCTCTGTTGCCAGTAGGCTCGGTGTTGTGTAAACTGATCTGTGATCAGAAAAAAAAAATACTGCTGGGTTACACTGGGCTTGGAGCCACTTATTCATCTGTGTGATTTTCCTACTCCCACCATTCCCTGAAACTGCCAGGATAGAGAACACTACTTATGCTCCAGATCCCTCAACCAGTTGTCCCAAGGCCCTGAGGTCCCCTTAATAGTCCCCAGGCTGCTTTTAGTGCTTCATTGCTGCCCACCTGAAAAACCAGTAATGGATAACTGGAGAGTTTCTTGGTAACATCACTTACCTGGACCCCAAGGAGACAGCAGACTTCCCTATGGATTGGGTCTGACTGGCATATTGGCCCCTCTGTTTCTCTCAAAATGGAGTCACAGATGACTTTTTTTTTTTCATAACTGAGGCAGTCATGATGTGGTGGGTAGACTGACTCACCCTGGACAATTCCTCCAACTTGTGAACCTTTGTCCATGTTGTAGTGTGTCTGACTCTCAGTTCCGCGGTCTCATACCTGTTATATCAGGGCACGTGGGAACATGAGGTAGGTCGGGAGGGGATTCACCTCTTGCCCTAAGCAGAGACCTGGTTCCATTCCCTTCATCTTGTGGATCCCCTGCGTCTTCCTGGAGGCAAGAGGGTAGGCTATCCTTTGCTTCCTGTGATGTGACTGGCTGGTGAACATAACTGGATGTGAAGTTGTAAAGTGCAAAGGGTGTAAGCGGTGTAGTTAAATTTTATGAACTTCTCTGCTAAAAACATATAAAGGCTTGGCTCTCTAATTTGCTAGTGAATGTGCTGGCTGATTTTTGGTATGAACAGGTGCTACAGACTTCTTAAGTGAACCTTATAAAGAGATTTGCAAGTAAGCAAGCACTGCTAACATCTTATCTGGGACAGAAGCAGTGGGAAATAGAGTGATACTGATTTTTTTACAGAAATTAACTTAGTTGCAAAATTAAGTGCACTTTACTTTGGCATTATCTATCATTTGGCACTATCTAATTTATGAAAAAAACCTAAAGCAAATTAATATGTCTTTATTATTCTTTGTAACGTCAATTAGGTAACACTGAGAAGTATTTGTCTTGTTTTATAGGAATCCTTCTATTCCCAGTAACTGTACTTGTTCTCAGTTATAGATCCAATCTAATGACATCAGTGACTGAACATGTAGTTAGCTCACATATTTCCATTCCGTTTCCTAGAGGATAATGATTGATCTGTCACTTTTTAGAGATGGCTTTTGCTTGCAGGTTTGTAGGTATCTCCTACTGGAGTAACAATAACTGTAAGACTTAAATCACTATGGAGGTGAAACTGCCATGCAGCTGTTTGTCAGTGGTTTGAATTTTTGATTTTGGAGGATATGGTTGATGGGTATGATTCATTTATGCTCTTTCAATATCCTGACTCTGCCAGCTCTTGCCTAAGTCTCAAACATTTCATTTTCTATAGCCTAACTTGTGTAATATGTGTAAATGCTTGACATGGAATGGACAGCATTTGAATGTACTTAAATTTTCACAATTTATTTCTGTGCTATCTTTTCTACTTTTTTCTGTCTTTTTTTAATGTATTTCATATGAAGGTTGTTACAGTATCTACTATGCTTTTCAAATCCTGTTTGAAAGATTTCTGTTGTAATGTCCTTTGCATTTGATGCCTTTTCTGTTTTCATCTGTAACAGATGTGGATGATTACTGAGTATAGTGAGGTTTTTGTTTTAAAGATTTGCCAAAAATATCAGAGAGCTCACTTCTGAAATAATTCAGTTTCAAATATACATGACAGTAATTTATGGTTTTCAGAATTTTTTTTGAAATAAGGATGTAATTAATCTTAGCAGACTCTTATTGGAAAAGTTTTATACACAGAAAACATGATAAACTAACAGGTATGTGCATATACATAGTGGAAATGGAAGCTGTAGCTGGATTTCAAGGGCATTATATCCTCATATTAAGCATCCTTTAAAATAATTTGTAGGCACTAGAACTCTATAAACTATAAAGTTTCTTTTAATTCTGTGGTTTAACATTGGGGAAGTAGTTGTGGTTGATACTGAATAGTGTGTATATAGCCTCTAGGTCCATAGAATGGAATTTACCATTGAAATGTATTGATTTTCTAATAAATTTTAAAAGCTTTGCCCAGAATTTTTTGTCTAGGTAATATATAGTACCATATATATAATATGATATATGATATATGGTGGCACACCATTCTGACATTCTCTCAATAAGAACATGATTGGAGAAGTTTGATGAATTGTTTGAAGAGAAGCATTGCATGTAAAAATTCTTTAATGTTCTCTACATCCCTTAATGTATCTGATAATTGACTGAATAAGCCCAAACGTACCTTAATGTATCTTTATATTCAGTGGTATAGAGTAACTATCAGTATTGTAGTTCCTTTAGAACTCTTTCTCTGTATAATTTGTGATCCCTCCGTATGCATGTAAACATTTGAACTTGTTTCATACTTATTCCATTCTTACCAATTCTGGGACCTCATTTGTTATATGTTCACAGCTATGTTTTGGTCTAGTCTATAGAAAGTTTGGGGGAGAAGCCTCAGGTTTAACCTAAATCTCTGCTTTCATGATTGAAAACTCTTTAAAACCAGTAATTGTTTTCCCCAAGATATGAAATAGTTACAGTTAAAAGACAGGTCTTAAGCAATTCTAGAGCCTATGGTACCTTGCAGTTCTGCTTCAGACCTGTCTTGTCTCATAATTGGTGTCGTATCACTTTTGAGTCCTTGGCAAAAAAAAACTATTTAGATGGTAACATTCCGGCTCACACATCCTTTTTTTTTTTTTTTTCCTTCACCCGTTTTTTTTTTCTTACTCCTAAAGTCTGGATAAGTAGCATGTAAATATTTATCGGCTATTCACAGGCTCACTCTGGTTCTGAGATCTGGTGCAAATTCCTGGGTTTGTATGTGTTTAAATGCTACTGCCCGCTTTTCTGTGGTTCTTCTGCCTACACCTGACAAGGATAGAACTTAAATTCAGGTCATCATGACATTATAAAATCCCCTCTGAGAACACTATTTTTAAAAAATACCTTTGAAAAAGGTTCTTCTATTGTCATGTAGAAAGCAGCTAGCCTAAAACTTCATATACTGACTGAGCAAATGTCTGCTTTTTAAAATCTTTTTGTAGGACCTTTTCCAGTTTGTTTTGAGTTCCTAAAATTTAAGAGAGAATTTTTTGCTCCAGTGTATGTCCCTCATTTTCAAAGCTGCATACTAAGTATTCCTTCTGCCAGCAGTTGAGAACAGTGTATAAAATCCTGAATGGTATTGGGTTCTGTAAAAAGATCCATAGGACTTTTACCTTAAAGTCAGCTTTTAAATTTTGTAGCAAAAACTGTTAATCTGACAGAGAAATCTTACATTTTAAACAAATTGTGATATTAAATAAATATCTGAAATATTTATAGTTGATCGTTTGGAGAGAACAGTCATATACAGAGTATATGATTTAAAGAATATGCTAAATATGGTGCACATCCATTCTCATTTTGAAATAGATATGATCTAAATGTCTGTTGCTGTTGACATCTTTACTAATGTGGTAGTGGTCATGCACTAAGATTCCAAAAGGCTGACAGCTTCTATTTGGATTCCTTCTTGCTGTCAGGTGTCAAGTTTTTAAAATTGGTTCATCTGTAATTGAGACAAGACACTGGCTATTCCATTAATATTTTTGATCATCTTTCAAACACTAAAAATTTCTAAGTTAAACCTTGCAGGTCGAGTTTATTATGCCAAAGTTTCTTACATTTGTGAACTTCAGTTACCAGTTAATTTCTGAAATGAAAATAAATTTATCACTATGGATGTCCTATAGTATATCTTTCTGTTGCTAGCTGGTTAACCTGCCAGTATATCACTTGCACCAGATGTAAAAGAAATGGGTAAAACAAACAAAATACATGCAATTATGCGATATAAACATAATGTTTCCTACATTCATTTCTCTCTCCGAAAAGATGCTCCATTAAAATGAACTGTAATACTTTCCTAATATATCTAGTAATTTCTTAATTTGATCATACAATATTATGCCATAGGTCGTGAATGTGAGAGTTGCAAAGCATGCCAATACTGACATTGCAATTCATAGAATCATAGAATGGTTTTGGTCAGAAGGGACCTTTAAAGATCATATAGTCTGGCCCCCTGCCACAGACAGGGACATTTTTCACTAGATCAGATTGCTCAGAGTGCTGTTCCAATGATGTGGCATCCACAACTTCTCTGGACAACGTGTTCTGGTGTCTTATCACGCTTACTCTAAAAAAGTTCTTTCTTATGTCCAGTCTGAATCTATGCTCTTTCAGTTTAAAACTGTTGTCTCTTATTCTGTCACTACAAGCCCTGGTAGCAAGTCTCTCTCCATCTTTTTAATAAGCCCCCTTTAAGTATTGAAATGCTTCATTGAGGTCTCCCCAGAGCCTTCTCCAGGATGAACAACGCTCAACTCTCTCAGCTTTTCTTGATAGTAGAGTTGCTCCAACCCTCTGACTGTTTCTATGGCCCTCCTTGGGGCCTGCTCTAACATGCATTCAGTAAATAATGATAAGGTGCTTATGCAGGATACATCTTTCTTGGATAATTCCACTTCTTTGATCAGCATGGGATATATCTTGATGTTTTTAGTCAATCTGCTATGCTGTTAATTAATGGGTATACTTAACGTCACTTCCGTTCTTAAAGCAAGAAAGCTGTGATACAAAGGACAGCAAACTATATAAATATTTCAATGACAAGTATACAGCCTGGAAGTTGCATTGAAAAAAAAGAAGCAAAATGGTTAATACTGAACTACTTAACTTTCTGAAACAACTTTTCATCCAGAAGTTGTTTTGTTTTGTTACAAGGACTGACTGTTTTATTGCTGTATATTTGCTTATCATGCCTTGCTGATGTCTCACTATAAGGTATGGAAGTTTATTCCAGAGTTACAATTAGGCTTTGGTCCAACCACTGTTGAAGGAGTAGACTGACAACGGAAACCCCAACTCTATTTTTAAAATCTTCTGAGAAGTCTCAGATGGTGCTGTGTGAATTTCCATCAAAGAACTCTGATGTCATCATAAGGATCCATTTGCAATGAACTGGTTGTGATTATTGGGAGAAATTTGTATGCTTACTGGGGGAAGAAAGGCCTCGGTATGTTACTACCAAGAAAATAAAGGTTTATTTATAAAAAGACATCAAAAACAACCAATAACAAGTATTGGAAGCAAAGCTAAATCTGCTGAGAATCCACCTCCACCCCACCACCACCACCAGTGATTTAAAATCTGCTCTGGATATTGCTTTCCTTCATTTGTTCATGAGTTTTGTGGTGATTTACAACATGGTGTGTCTGAGAACACCTTTGTTTAAGAAATTAACACATACTGCTTGACCGAAAATTTGTTTATAGACTTTAAAGCAAAGGAAAGCCTATGATATATTCATGTAGCCTCTTCCTGATTCAATTGCGTGACTGTGATGTATGTATTTTGGGACCAAAATATTTGTGCAGTATGACTTTTGTGTAGAGGTCCTAAGATGAATTTTATCATATTGCAGCAGACCTGTATAAACTCTTCTAATTACAGAAATAAAAAATATAACTTGAATCTTTTTTGAACCTTTTTTTTCATAAGCTTAATCTGATACTAAACTTTGCTTTAGTCCTTGGATACATACTTTAGTAAACAATGTTCCTAATATTACTTTATGCAGTAAGTAAATTTAGTATTTATTGAAAAATTGGATCTTCATAGTGTGTAGTGTGAGGAAGAAGTGCTCTCAAGATATACAGAAGACTCATGTCCCTTTGGCAGAATGACAGAATGTAACTGCTGTGAGACAAAATTGGGAGTTCTGTAAACAGGAAATGTCTGCTTTGCTGGCATGTATGAAAGAGAAAAAACAGTACAAATGGTTTCATGACTGGAAAGGTAGGGTTTTGTTTTATAAAAAGTAATAATTGAATTTATCCTGATATTTTTCTTAGCACTTTACAGTTGCTTTTAAATTTTTCTCATTATTATTATGCATGATTTATGTATTTTTGGATGAGCAGTTTGGGTTATTTTTCTCCTGCTGCCAGGCAATATGACTGAAACTCTTAAACTCGGAAATACTGAACAGAATATGGCAATGTGAATACCTTTTATGCAGCCTTTGAAGTTGAACAGAAATATAATGTTACCTCTGAAAGCATTTAAATTAGGACATATAAGTATGTCCAAACATAAGATTAAAAAATATTAATCTTAATACTTTTAAAATGTTCACGCAGCTTCAATATGGATCATGTGTATCTCATGTTGCCTCCTTGTTCTGTTTGTTTCTAATTTTAAGGAAGTATAGGATTAAAGTTCATATCACTTGAATTAACTTAAAAAGAGAGACTTGAGTTGTCAAGGAACTTGATGACTTGTCATCGTTTTGATCCGAAGAAGAAAAGAGAATAGAAGAACACACAAAAGAATCCATCCTGGAAGACACAATACACTTTCCTTCCCTATGTACATTTTTAGAATATGTTCAAAGAGGAGATTCCAATGTTCTCCTCCATTTCCAAGTTCACTGACCAAGGGTAATGGTTCCTTCTCCTTTACATAATTGTTTCTGTAATGTACATTTCCCTGTGTGCTTGGTAAGGGAAAACTTCTTCTAATAGCTAGTCAGTACTCAGTGAATCTCAGGATCCAAGGGACATCTGTAGTCATTTTTGGAGGCTGCTGATCAATGTGGAATCATCAGTAAAGACATATTATACCTCACCACTAGGTTGCATTTGTAGTAACTACAGGTAAGTGTATAAGCTTAGTAGGTTATTTTGTGGTAATTTTTTTTTTTGTTTCTGTGTGTATGCTTTGGGTTTGAGTCTTTTTTGAGTCTTGAAAACAATTTTGAGGTTTTTACTTGGTTTCCTGTTTGGTTTTTTTTTTCACATGACTAGTCCAAAAAAGAAAAGAATTGTTTTTTAACTTGACAAAGAGTAGGTAAAATGAAAAATCCATGTCATACACTAGCTTTGTAACTATACTAAAATTTTTTTTCAAGCAAGCAATCTATTCTTATTCAACAAAAACAAAATCCAAAATATCCAAAACTTCAATTAATCAAATCTATACTGCATGCTATATGTGAGTATTAGTCATAGTGTTACAATGAACAATTATTTTGTTTATTAAGAATGGAATTGCCCTTAGCACAATAAATAAAGAAATCAATAGGTAGATAAATACAGCAGGGCTTTTGAAAATTTCCCTCAAGGAATTTTTTTTGAGAGTTATACCCTAGTGATTTGACAGAGGAAAAGTGACATGGCCATGCAGTAAAATCTCTCATGTGGTTACATGCTTTGCTCTGAATCTGACTTCTGCATGACATGTGATACACAATTACCAAACTGTTGTTATTAATTAAAGGAAAATTACACTGTTTTTTGCAGTACAGGAACCTAAACAAACAAAATTTTTCTAGCTAGATGTAAAATGAATACATTAAGTACTTTTTCTCAGCCTCAAAGCCAAAACAACCCAAGTAAAATTTAATCAAAGAAGCTTTTCATTTTTATGAACTAATTAATTAGGAAGTCTAAATAGTTAACTAGTTAAATAGTTTCCAAGGCAACTGTGTTGCCTTGGTAAATAATAAATTCAGCATCCAGAATTTTTCCACATCCTTCTTCTGAAGTAGAAAAGCAGTAGCAGAAATAAAAAAGCAATACCAGAACTCTTTTCTGGTATCAGTTTTATGAAAATTAATTTTTCACAATGTACAAGAGAGAAAAGATTTAAATCTTGAGCTGCAAAGTGTTGCAGTAATAATAACTAAAGTAATAAATCCCAATAATGAGTTTAAAGGTTTGAAAAGTTTTGTTCTTTTCAAATTTGGAAGTAGTGGAATCCTTTCAAGTAGCATTGTATGAAGTTTCTGTTTGAGAATTAGTGGAATAATTGACTATATCCATTAAGAAGTTGGAAACTAGGTAAATTATGGACTTTTTTTAAATGGATCATTTATGCAACAGAAATGCATAGTTAACTCGCTTCAATTTTATACTAGTATTTAGGAAGTCTTGGTGTACTTCATCAGCTTCCTGACTTCAGCCACCCTTCTTCATTTTAGTTCTTAAATGTAGCAAACCAAGGAATGTTATGTGACAAGAGTTTCACATATATTGTTAGCCTTATACCAGAAGGTGTGAAATTTGACTACAGCAAAGTGATTTATCACTCTACCAAAAAAAATTAAATACTGGCAGATCAAGTGAAAAAGTACTTTGACTACTCAGTTCTATCTTTTCACTATCCTCTGGTGATTTAGAGTTGCTTCCCACAAAACACTGTTTAGAATTTCAAAGGCCTAACCTACAGGTTTTATTAAAGCTGTAGTAATCACCCATGATGCAGGTGAATATGGACTATGTTTGCTAAGCTATATGACCTTCCTTTTTTGTAAAAACTGACTAGGATACATCAGAATTTTTTTTTGAGAATAAGACTTTAATGCTTTATATAATTTTAATGGACAAAACTAATAGAATTTAAAACCAATTTTTTCCTATATTTAAATGAATTTGTAAAACGCTTTCTGAAAGAAAAATATCTGACTCCTCACTTGATTTTTAGCATTTGTTATTCTACTGATTAGAGTTCTACATAATTTACATTACTAAATGTTTAGGAATACATTCAGTGCAGGTAGCTGGGTGTGCAGCTGCAGTGGAGCTGCAGGTTGAGCTCTGGGGGGCAGGAGCCCAAGCCCGAGGCAAGAGCCTGTGACCTGACAACCTTCACATGACAAAGAGCACAGGGATCCGTGGCCCAGCCATGGACCCACACTCAGAGACAGCAGGAGCCAAGACCCCCAGACTTCCCCACACTTGGACTGTGAGCCCAGGGGTTCCTTTGTTCGGGATCCCCCCTTGGAGGCACAGGCTCTAGCTGTCAATCTTGTTATTTAGTTATTGCACCATGATTAAATTATTCTGAGGATCTGGACATCTGAGACTCTGCCATGGGAAACCTGGGGTGGAGTCAGTAGGGAAAGCTGGTCTGCCAGCTGTGTGAGTGTGGGGTGTGTGTAGGGGGTCAAACAGGGCAAATGTCGGTTCTCTGGAGCTCCCTGGATCTGGCTGCTGCAAAGGGGCTTCAGTCCCAGCACAGGTAGTGAGAGTGTGACTGCCAGAGTAGCACCTGGAGGGTCGGACAGGAAAGTTTCCTTAACATAAAGATGAGAATAGAATTAGACTCAGTTTCTGTTTTCCCAACATTTTAGGGTCATACCAAACCTGGTTGGAATAAAATACATTTTTTTTTTTTTTAAATCACTGTCATACCTTGTTATATAGCCCTCTGGTATAGGTGAAAAGAGCTGGGCAAAAATTATATATTTTTCCCTATATATCTTGAAATCTGTAATCAGAAACAGATTTGCAAAATTGCAAGTAAAAAATATGTGCACCTTGGGTGCATCAAAATTCAGTTGTCAGCAAATGTTTTGACGTGGAATATCTCTATGAACAGCCAGAGTTTTAAAATTTATATTGGATTTATTTTAATTATGTTGTTGCCTTTCATTCCCTTGTTTAAATGAACATTTGTTTGGTTTATTTTCCCAGTCTTTGTCACGTTTTTTATTTCAAAGAAAAGTCACTGTCAGATTAAAGCTAGGTTTTACTGGGAGAACTACCCTATGATTAACAAACAATAAAGAATGAAAAAAAGAGTTTTATAATCAAGATATTAAAATAGTAGTGTGCACAAAGTTTAAAAGTCAAAACTTTAATTCTATATGCACATTTTATACTACAGTAAATAAAGCCAGTTTTCTTGCTCTCTGGAACATCGCAGTATAAAATTAGTGTGATTACTGTTTCATTATCATCCTGACAGATGGCACATTTGATAGAGAAGCTAATTATGAGATGTGGAAATTTTTCTGAGAATATTTATTGTAATTTCACTTATAAAGCAATTGTCAAATATTGGTGTATAGAGAACATGAGTACCCACGAGGAAATAGAGTAGTTAGTGTCTTGTTTCTTGTGTGCTCATGTACTGTGAGGGAAAAAAAAGTATAAATAAAACATAATCCGAATAAGATATGGAGAAGACTGCATAATAACATATATTTCCTATTCTAGTGCCTTAGGGTTGTTCATTGCTTCTCATGAGATGAGATGAATGCATATATATCTAGAATATGGAGGGCAACATGATCAACCCAGCTGATGGTCCATTGCAGATTATAAATAATTTTCTAGCATTCAGTAACTATGAAAGATTACTTAACGATTATGGAATCTTGAAAAACGAGGTCTTTAGGAGACCTCAGGGTGCATATATTTCCTTACTTAAGGAAAGACTGACTATAGACATGAAACAACATACTCACACGTGCCATCATAAACTGTGGTGTCTTTAAAATCTACCCAGTTTTAGTGCCTTGCTATCCCTATCGTTAGGAAAGGAGAAGGAAATATTTTTCCAATACCCAGCTTCAGTCTTGATGCAGTTCAAGATTTATGTTCCTACTTCTGTCTGTTACATATGGGAAACGTATTAGTCCCTTCTATTGTGGGGCAAACTCTTATATATGTTTATAAACTGTTTATCATAGCCCTAATTAGTTAATAGATTTTATTTATTTATTTATTTATTTATTTGACTGAATATTAGAGTTAATGAGATTGCAAGTCATCTCTGGAGCAGGTTGCTTATTGTATTGTTCAGCTGAGTTTTGAGGTGTCCAAAGATGGATACTAATCAGTTTGTTTGACCATGCTCACTAGGGAAGGGGAAGACAGAGAGGAGCTGGGAAAAAGAACAAGTAGGTAGAGCAGTTATGGTAGGAAATTATTTTGAGTAGCAAGGATATGATCAAGCTGTGAACCATCCTAGAAGGACTTTCAGAAATTAAGTAACAGTTGAAATTCATGTTAAATGTGAATTTATAAGCAGGAGGAAAAGATTAGCAATCCAGCTTCATGCTTAAAATAATTGGCTCAGAACTGAGAAGTAAGATCCTGGTATTACAATAGTTCAATGAAAAAATCAGCTGAATACTCATTAATGGCCAAAAAAGGCAATCAGATATTAGAAATTCCAAAGAGCATAATAAAGAACAGAAGAGAGAATGTCTTTTTGCTATTGCATAAACATGTAATTTTTTTCCATACTTTGAATAGTATGTGGAATTGTGCTTACCTCATTTTAAAAAGAAACCATTACAACTGGAAAATATTGAGAAAAAAATCAGATGAGGATCAGGTTAACAATCAGATGAGGAACCACTTATTTGGAAGCTTGGACTTTTCAAGTTGGAAAAATGTTTGATGTAGAATCATAGAATTATGTAATCAGCCGGGTTGGAAAGGACCTCTGAGATCATCAAGTCCAACTTGATCCACCACCACTGTGGTTGCTTGACCATGGCACTAAGTGCCACATCCTGCCTCAGATGATGAGGATGGACTGCAGTTTCACTGACTGTTGTGATGCAGGAGCTTGGTGATATGAAATGGAACTCGTAGGAACCAGGCTGAGAACAAACACGAGAATTTGATTTTCCTGTAGCTGAGCTGTATCACTGCAGATTGAAGGAGGTTGCAAATCACAATATCACGTGAATTCAAGAGAAGGCTGGAGGCTGGGCAGAAAGAGGATGGAAGGAAGGTATATTCCCTTCATGTTTAAAAGCTATGTCTGGATCTAAAAATTTCTTGACCTGAAAATAATGGTGCTCATCCACCTTGAATCCTGGATAATTGAGAAGAAATCACAGGCAGCATAAGAAGTCCATTTCTGTACTCTAAGTCAAGATCTTTGCAAAACTAAGTTGCCAAACTCTAGTAAATGTAAAATTCTAGCAAGGATTTGTGTGTTCATCTATTGCGATGCCCTCCTCCCCACCACTTCAAATGCTTGTAATGGGGTCAGATTTAGGAGAGATTTTTTCCCCTTAAGAAGAAGAGAGTCCAATTCCATATCCTAGGGCAACACTGTTCAAGCTCCAGCTTGCAAGCAGAAATACTCTTCTATTTCTTAACTAAAAGACTGTAAGATTGTTTTTCAAATGGGCCACAACTATGTTTCCTGCACTTGTTTTTAGAAATAACTGAAAATATTTAGTGACATTAGCAGTCCACTGAAGCTGTACCTTTTGGACAAAGTTCTGCAAAAAATAGAACTGTGTGGAGTGAGACCAGTCATTTCAGTGAGACCATTCCCCTTGTGAAATGTTGGTGGGCGCCAACAAATTTACCAAACCCATCTTTGTTAGAGCATTGTCAACTCTGCCTGTAGTTCCTTATTTTGTAGAGAAAAATGCAGCCAGTGTAGATGGCAATTTCTGGTGAACTTTACTTTTTTTCTGAGTTTATTCCAGAAAACTTGAAAGAAATTCAGTCCTGTAGAGAATCAGTTTGTAGCCAATGTTCAAACACTGATTAAGATGTTTTTTTTGTTTACATCCTGTGCTTTGTGATAGAGTAAGATATGTAAGTAGGATGTCTATCAAAGCATGAAGGCAGCTGTGGATTTTTACTTTGTGCATTTCTTTGCAACACTGATCTATAATCAGCACATGTCAGTCTCACAATAATCAGGCCTGTAAAGAGCATCAGCTTCATATTCTTGCTTGTTTTACCATAAAAACCAGGAATTCTGAGTTTCTTTGTTTGATAGATATGTGTTGGGGTTTTTTTTTAAAGTAATATGTGTTTCTTGATGGAAATGATATATTATCAAATAAAACTTTTCCATGTTATTGCAGAAGAATGTATTTTCAAAACAATTCCATATCACTTTGCATTTAAGTTAGTCATTCATGTACAAGGACCTACTTGAATGTTTATTGCAGCTGTGAGTAAAATACAGGCAAAATATGTATGCTTTTATGAGAAAACAGTTTCTTCTTGTAGTCTACAGGTGTAATAACAAAGCTGATTAATTATCTAGGACTGATTGGTTTCAGTGTCGTGTAACATCAGTTTTATTTTATCAGTTTATTCTTAGTACCGAATATAGTTGAATATAATAGACTATATAGAGGTTAGGTAGATGTTGAATCAGTAGGTAACAAACTAAATCTACTGTGTCATTTTCCGTATAGGTCTATGTAAATTTTCATTTATATAGTTAGTGTATTGATGGCTCTATGCTTCATAATGTAAAATATATTGAAGTGGGTCTATTGTAGAATATGACCTCAATACAAATTTATGCATAGTGTATAAATAACTACAATTCTTAATTATGGAATATATAAGGAACCCTAACACAACCAACCAAAAAGCCACAACCTAACCCAACCAACCAACCAACCAACCAAAAACCACCTACCAAAAGTAAATGGACTAGAACAAATTAAATTCCTAAGCACAGAAATGTCAGAGCTGCTAGATGAGAAAAATTGCATTTTAAACAGTTACTAAATTTAAACCATTGAAATTTTTTGGATTGCTGGTTGACAAACTAGTTCTCAAGGAAGTTATGTAGGTTTTGTTTTCTTTTATTTTGCTTTTGGTTATCTTTGACAATTGATTGCATATAGCAACTAACGGTTCACTGCTGTTCATTGCATAAGTCTCAACATCCTAGTGATCATGCATATTCAAGGTATATTCAAGTAAACAGATGTAATACTGTATAAGAAAAGTGATGATCAAGGTTGAATGGCTCTGGAACCATCTGTATTTAAAAACTAAGGGAAGAAGCAAATGAGGAAAAAAGAATTTTAGAATACCAGAATTTGTGTGAGAGAAGACTCAAGAAAACCAAATACTGCTGAGACATGCTCTGCATTTTCATGATAGCAAAACAACTCCATAAAACTCATTTCTATTAGGAACTACAGGCCAGAAAAACAATTTCAGACCTCAGGTGGAATGATCTTTCTTCAGGAAAAACACTAAAATACTGAGTCATCTTAACAACGAGTAGTTGTCTTATTTGCAGGTTGCATAGATTCCACTAATTCTTTATGCTTGGTCCACTTGCACTTGAATGATATACTCTTTAAAAATCTGCTGCAAAATATTCTGAAATACACTATTATTGACACTTTTTAGAAGCTCTATTGAAGTTTTTCATCCTATGTAGCAAACATATAGCATGTTAAATGCTGTAGCACAAACTGGAAATTTAGGGGAATAACATAAAACATTGATGTTGAATGCTGCATACAGTTCTTACTTAAGATATTTTCAGGGCTTGTATTTTGGGATTACTGCATTTAATGATTTAATTTCATTATGCTAGAAACCCTTGCTCTTTTATACATTGTGGATTTCAAAGGAAAATAATTCATTTATTTGAGTAATTCTCGTTTAAAGTAAGTTTTTATGTATGTTTATAGAATCATTGAATAGGTTGGGTTGGAAGGGATCCTGAAGATCATCTAGTTCCATCCCTCTGCCATGGGCCTAATAGACCAGGCTTCTGAGGGCCCCATCCAACCTGACCGTGAACACTTCAAAGGATGGGGCATCCATAGTTTCTCTGGGCAACCTTTTCCATTGTATATCTAATCTAAACTTGTCTTCTTTCAGTTTGAAGCCATTGCCCCTTGTACTATCTCTACATGCCCTTGTAAAAAGTCTGAAGGCATAATTTTATATTTTAGAAAACTATGATTACAATAGAGATTATGTATATGTCTCTGTGGAATGATGAGTACTTTAATTTGGTAGGGAGAATAAATACAATTTGAGCTATATAGAAGTAATGTAATGTAATCTGCTGATAAGTGCAATTTAGGTGACATATCTCAGTTTTATCCTAAATCTCAGTGTTTATAAATTAATGTTTCAGTATTTTATTATTTTTTAATCTCTGAAATATGTATGTTCAAAGACTGACACAGGAACCAGTTGATGAAAAATGTTTTAAATATCTTTATTTCTATCTTACATATGTTCTGATTTTTTTCGCAAAAAATAGATATGATTCTGATGTGAATATTTAAAAATTCATGAACAAAGGGATGCAATAATGGGTGCTTAATTGTATTGTTAGTATTTTGCAACTTATTACTCTGAAGATTAAAAAGCAGAAATGTTTTTACTAATGAACTTGAAAGCTGAAAATTTCAAAGAGCATTTTAGAGAAATGGAAGTAGAAGCAGCAGGGGAAAAGAAAATTAATTTTCTAAGCATTAATTATCTAATTCTGTCTACCTCCTACTTGACTAAACATCTTAGAATTGTTTGCAAACATTTCTTGGATTCCTATTCTGTACTGTAAAAATGCTATTGTTATACAAAGCTAGGTAAGAAAGACATGTAAGAAAAACTATAACTGTTGATTAATCTCAATTATAATTGTTGTTCATTTTAGTAGTAGTAAGTAGGCAGTGAAGGGTCACCTAAAAGAACACACTTGCAAAATCACACAAATGAGAAACATGCTTTGGAATTCCCTTTTAAAGGGTGTGTCACTTAGTTCCTTTGGTGAAAATGACTTTGTCACTCCCAGCTTTTATTTCAAGTGCCCAAGCTGTGCTACTGTCATAGTATTGCAGTTTCATAAGGGGACTGCAAATAGCAGTGCTGCTTTTAGAACATAATTATTCAAGTGATCTCAGAGTTCAGTACAGGCGGCTCTTGTGTATCTGCTTTGATAATAATAATTGACACCAGTATAACACTATAGCTGGAGAGGGCACAGACATATCATATCGCTTTTGTTTACCGGCTTCCACCCCCTGAAAAACTTCTAAGGTAGTGTCTTTTGGTGAACAGTTACATGCCTGCATAAAAATAAGTGTCCTACATGCTAGTCTCCAAGTGGTCTTTTTCTTAGTTAGTGGACAAGTTTTGGGAAATATTTTTTTTTAAATTCTGTATATACCTTTGGCGCAGTCAAACACTGAAAATAATCTGTTTTGGCTTGCTTATATCAGATTTAGTGTCACATATTAAGAAGTGAAAAAGGACTTGGCACTTTATGACTACTTGTGTGTTTGGCATTGTACCATGCAACGATTTGTAAAAGAGCTTTTAGAATAATCAGGACAACTAAGCAATAGGGCTGTTTCATGCCACTTATTCTTGGAATATATCTTTTGAGGACCACATTCTTGTGACTTATTTGAACTGACACTTGAAAAATGCCTCTTAGATCTTTGGTTGTAGTCAGAGGTTTCTGAGTACTTTTTTACACGAGACTTTAACAGGGGAATTGTGTTGATAGCTTAAATGTGTTGATGTGCTAAAATAATAATTTGTTTATATTTAGTTTATATTTGTTTTTATTTAGTTTCTGGTTTTGTTCTGTTTAGTTTCTGTTAGTTTTTGTTTGCAAAATCACAGGAAAAGTTTTTTTACTGTAAGCATTAAACATATTTTGCTCAGTAAAACTGAGCAACAGTATACTTACAGTTTGTTTTATGCATATAAAGCAACAGAAGGACACAATACATGAAAAAGCCTTGGAGACAGTATGTGTAGCTTTGTCATTTTCATATGGTCATATCTATATATCTATATAGAAACATCTGCTTACATATACATCAAAAGAATCTCTGTATATGCACATGGTATCAGTTATAGGACTATAATGTGTTAATTTTCAATGGATTCCATGTTACAGAATTTGGTAGCTTTATAGTCTGTATGTAACTTCCAAATATTTACTTTTTTTTCCTTTTACTTTGTATTCTGACAGGATGATGAAGTAGTACTTCAGTGTGTTGCCAGTATTCACAAAGAACAAAGGAAGTTTTGCTTGGCAGCTGAGGGACTTGGGAATCGCCTGTGTTTTTTGGAACCAACATCAGAAGCTAAAGTAAGAAGTTGATACTCTCAACTGGTGTAACTGATAAGTGAATGTTAACCTACTTATCCACAAACATGTTTAATTATGGTTTCTTGTGTGTGGTGCTAGATGCACCTTATGTATGCTTTTCTTTCTGTGACTTCAACATGAGATTTCTTAGAGATTCCAAATATACTTGTGGCACACCTGTGAACAGTCAAAAACTGCCATTCTTTAACTATCCAAGAGAAGAATATTAAGAATAAATCAAACAGAAAAGGACCTCCTCCTTCTCTTTTGTTCTCTCTGCAACTTTTTCTTTTTCTTGAATTGTCTTCATTTCTTTTCTCTTCTTTCTAATAATTTATTTTTTCTTCTGGATATTTAGTGGAGGTTTTTGTATCTTTTTTTATGGAAATGCTGCTATGTGGTCTTACTTTTAGTCTGGATATTATGACCATGTTATACTCACAGTATTTATTTATGCAGTATGAGAATTTCTTGTTCATCTCTAAGGTGAAAAATTACGCAGCTTCTAAATTTACTTTTTTTTGCGTTCCAAGAATTCAGGCAGATAATTTCTCTCTCATGTACTTTACGAATCACCAGTAATCTTTGTGTATGCTTGAGTAAAACCAGTTATTTTTCACATATGTATGTTCAATTATTGTCCTAAAATCTTCAACAGTGATTGGGAACTTTTTATTAATTGATAACTCAATTGCAATGTGGTCTGTCTCTTACTGGTGATGACCACCTCAATCTGTAAGACAACATGTTGCTTATCCTATTATAAGAAAAGGAGGAATGGTATGCCTTACTGTAGGATGCCATAGATCTGATTTACTTTTTGTAATTGTCTTAGTAGCAGATAATACTACAACAGCTTCTGAAGTTTGATTAAAAATAAGAGATTGAGAAAACTTGTATGTAACTGCTTTAAAAAAAGCTTAACAGGGAGCTTTCTGAACTGCTGGTCTTGACTGAGAACAGGAAGAATTTTGGGAAAAGGCACGTTTCTGTTTGAAAAATAAGAAGTGTTGAAGGTTTACGTGGATGATTAGAGATTATGATACATATCAACACCCTTGACAATGATACTTTCATTTACATTTGGAGAAAATTTTTTTTAAGAAATGAGAAAGCCAAAATGGTACGCATCTAGTGGACAAAAAAATCGTTGTTTAATAGATGTGTTCCAAATAAGATCCTACAGGGTTCTGTTCTTACTGCTAAGTTGTTGGATATTTTTGTCAATTAAGACAGTGTTTAAATTGACATATGCAATTTTTCAAGATGATAAAAACTTGGGAGAACTGGGAGTTGATGATGCCACACAGAGAAAGATCTACAGTCTTGTATATTAATAGAAACTAGAGGTACATTTTGTGCTACCAAAGTCTAATAACTGAGTGTGTAAATATGCTTACAAAATGGGAAACTATTTTCATCCCCTTTACAGATGTTAGACAGTTGTAAGTTTCCTGTGTTGATGTGCTGAAGGGATCTAACATTTTTTTTAGCAGTATATTAAAAAAAAACTTGGTAAGAGAAGGGAATTTATATTTCTCTGGCTTTTTCCACTGCAGACCAGAAGCTGTGGGGAAACATTTGGTTAGTGAGCAGATCACCTGCAAAAATTTAATGTTATAATAGTGCCTGAAGGAATCTAGAAGACTAAATTCAGAACAATTAGATATATTGAATGTTGTGACTGTGTTGATAGAAAAATGTTAACTACATGATAGACGTGTCTGAGCATAATCTCAGAAATAAACATTTTCTTCTAAAAAGAGCAGCTGCCAGGGTGGAATTGTCAATTGTTTCTTCAGATTTGCTTTGAAAAATTGTGTAGGTTTCCTACATAACATTTGTCTTTTTGTTTATCTTCCTGTATGTCTGGACAAGACTTCACAGAGGTGTTATGGAAAAATTACCAAAAATTCTCATTGACTTTGAAGAATTATTTATTCCAAATTCCTGCTTTCTTTTCTGATATATCTTATTTTATATCTTAATCTGCACTGCAAATTCACTTACAGTAAAACTTGCTCAGTATATCATTAAATGCCTGTAAAATAAAATACTTCATTCTCCACCTGATTTTTTTTCCTTTATTATTGATTCTTGAAAATTATTTTGTCTTACTTCTGTATACTAAGTCCAACTTTCTGTAGCCAGAAGTATTCATGCAGTATTTATGTCTATTCCTGCTTTAAAGTGGGTTTTTTAAAACCTTGACTTAGTATCTGAACAGATTTTGTTTTCTCATTTTAGCATAAAGATTCCTGACATTAATGTTTTCACATCTTATAACTGTAGCTCTGTCCTCTAAGTATTCTTTTTTTCTCTGAACATCCCCTATCAGCACTTTTTTTGGGGGGGATTACTAAACAACCTTGCTCAAAGTGGGGGAAAAAAGCATAGATTAGCAGATGGTCAAGGTTTTATTAAACCATTTCTAAGTGTGTAATTATTAAGAATGTAAAATTGTCTGCCACAGAGGGTTTGTTGAATATAAAACTTATGAAACAGTATCTATTGCAAAAAGAACAGAAAATTAATGAACCTTGACAAACTCAATATTTAATTGCTTTTTTTAAAGGAGACAATCTAGATTAATTAAGGAGGTCAGTTGCTACTTGGGTCATGTACCATCCACCTAAATTACCTTTCACTATATTTCTCAGGTCAATGGAATTTTAAAAAAGAATTTGTTGCCATTCAACCACAGAAATGGAGTATGTGACAGCATGTATGTGTTAGCTTATTGTGCAACACAGCAAGTTTTAAAGAGGGATTAGTCTGGATCTGTCTTCTTTGTACTTTTCTGCCAAATATTTATATACCCTTGCTACTTTTTTTCTTGTCCACCTCTTTCCTTGGACATATCAGTGCCAAGAAATTGAAAAAAAATATAGTCTGCCATTTATGAAGTGATTGTAATTTTCATTTTCAAAACCACATGACATATAGATTCAACAATTGAGATCTCCTAAAATAGTCCATATTATTATGTCATAAGATTCTAAATCTTAGCCATCTTACTACTAGAAATATGTTCTATCAACCTTATACATCAAATAAGATCATATACCTTCTGTTTTGTCAGTAGCATTAGAGAACAAATACAATGTTCAGGGCGTAATTCTGAAAGACAGGAAAGCAATAATACGTAGAGAAAGAGTTTTTGATGATGAACCTGAAGATGTTTCACTTTACTGTGAAGAATACTGCTCAAGGAAAAGTTGAATTGCTGTGTTGTCAAGCTTTGAAGATTTGTAGTTTTCATACAGGGAAATAGCATGTATCTCAAAACCAAATGACTAAACATTAAGTATGGATTTAAAAATTAAAATACACGTGTCTTCAAACACACTTCTCATCCTGTTTCACCTGCTCTGCTGATCTATTCTTGCACTGTTTTATTTTTACAGTATGTCCCTCCGGACCTTTGCATCTGTAATTTTGTCCTTGAACAGTCCCTATCTGTCAGAGCCCTTCAAGAAATGCTGGCCAGCACAGGAGATAATGCTAGTGAAGGTGTAAGTAAATTGACCTCAAAGAACATTAAGTTTCTGAATATGGATATTTCTCATTTCTTTCCTTGTCCAGGATTTTCTAGAAGAGGCTCCTCACGTCATAGCAGTTTTCTTGGTATATTATTGCTCCCCATTAATCATATTAATTTCTCTTTAGCATTGAAGAGCTGGTGCATCTGTCTTTTGAAATATTTACAATCCACAAAACCTGAAACATCAACAATTTGATTGCTTTGACCCTAACTCTCCAATTTCAGCTGAATCAAATTGAATAAAAATTTTATTTTCATACAAACAAAGCATGAAAAAACTCTATGGCTTTACTTATTTTATGAGACTAAATGACAACTGATTATTATGCGAATCATATTCAGAGCTAGATAGACTGTCAGTTTTCATTATTATTTTATGTAGAACCAGAAAACTCATATTTTCTTTGAGTTGTAATTTTTCTTTTATTGTAGTTACACACATATTAAGTAAATAGGATGAATGCCTGAGAAAGAAACCAAACGCAAAAATACAAGTATTACCTAAAGAAATTTTCTTAAAGATAATATTTCACTATAATATTTTTTTGGTCAAAAAAAATTTATGCTGAATTTGTTTCATGATAAGAGATTTTTTTATTTCTGTTCATTTTTCTCGAGTTTGTTACAGTGCATGTAGTTTTAGGATTTTCTTCCTTTCTTAGTACATTCCTAGAAATTAAAATGGAATAATATCTGGGAGGAGAACAGTGGTATGATTTAAGTAAAAATCCTAGAGGGGAGAATCAAAAGGGTGATTTATTTACTTGAGATTAATTTTTTCAATGTCATATCCATCTATACAGAAGTGATACATTCAAAATGCATATTATTTTTCTAAATATAAAAATGACTATAGAATTTTTTTTATATTTTTCTCTTGAATTCTGCAGTTTCTTCATTCTTGTGCAACAATTCAATGTTTTAAAAAATTTTTTGATTTTATTTATTTGTAAATCAGATGCATCAGAGCAGTACTTTAGCACTTGTCACCCAACAATGACTGACTGTGCAGTGATTGCTTATTGAAACTTTTAATAGACTATAAGCTCTATGATATAAGAAAAAAAATTGGGTTTGAAAACATTATTTTTCAAAAAAATAAAAGTAAAGGTGGTCAAATATTTAATTTGTCAAAGTTTTATATCATCCCCAAGAAACTAGTAGTAATGATGGAACTTCTTTTTTTTTCTTTTTAAATAAATTAATTGCTGTCATCATTTAAGGTGAGCTATGGTATCTCTTATTTCTGAAGGAATACATTACACTTTGCAATACAGTTTCTCAATTATATTAAGTTATAAATATATTTAGAATGCTTTTGTACTGAAACTCCTTATTATTTTATTCAGAAGAGTAAATACTAAATTACTCAAAACTAGAATTTGTTTTTTTCTGACTAACAAACCTGCAGTTTTTAAATTTTGAAATTTTAAAAACTGAAGAGAAGGTTGCTGTTTTGGAATGATTGAGGAGTGAAGTTCTATACTTTCACGCTTTCAGAATTTTTTAATGCCATCCTCAGGGCCTACTCTTCATTCTATTAAAGAATGTTCTCTTTTTTTCACTGTAAGCTTGTTTCTATTGTAATTTATGTGTGAAAATCATATAATTTAATTTAGAAGATATGTATATCTTCAAGATATGTAGCTCCAAGGTATGTAAACAATATTCATATAGAAATGTATGTATACATGCATAGATGCAGCATTCTTACTGTCCATTTTATGCTCTTTTAATCCTCTAAGTTAGGAACAGTTCAGCAGGTTAAAACATGAGTTGCATTTTGTATTATTATCAATGGATAATGGTCATAAATCTTTCAGAGTTCAGTTGAGGATAAACTGCAGAAAGTGTCTTAAAATATCTTAAGGTATTACATACATTGTGAACACTGGTTACATGGTGTACACAGTGGAATAAAGTTATTTCTAATGAGAAATTTCTTATGTGTTGACAAAATTGTTGCAGACTGTAAAACCTCCAGGCCCAGGAGCTGCTGGCTCACGGGATCGGCTATGAGTTTTACTTTAATATACAGATATACAGTTTTTTAATACCTTGAGACAGCATTAAGAGAATAAGCTATGGGCTTGTTCCCAAGGAATGTCTTTGATAATTCAGGGGAGTAGATAAGGGGACTTGGCCAAAATTCAAAAGGACACCACACAAACTAGACAAAAATGTTCCACTGCAGTACTGTTTCAACATATACTATTAATCCACACTCCAGTCAAAATCCAACTGATTCCGCAACAATTAAATCAAGATCCAATCCCTCCAGCCCCAAACCACCCTAAGCATCAAGAAAGGAGCAGAAAAAGAGAAGTAGAGAGATCAAGAAGAGAGAAGCAGAAAGAGGGAGAGACAGATGATATAGCTATCACCAAAGCCTTGTAGAAGACCAGCTCTCACAAGTCGGCAAACACACGCCCTTGATTTTATCTGCTCTGGTCCCTATGGCCAACCCCCCCAGGTGGCTTTCTAACCTACCAGCCACTCTGGGGGTTCCAGGCCAGGGTGAGGGGCAGTGTCCTGACTGTTCCTACCTATCTGAGCTGGGAGAGGGGCTCCAGGAGGTGTGGTGTGTTATAGGTTTCCTGAGCTGTCTGTGACTGACAGCTACTCCAGGGCTTCCTCGTGTGGGTTCCAGGGGCTGCCACGAAGGATATGATGCCAACCCCCCTCCATCCCTTCCCCCTCCACACACATACACACACACTCCCCACAGGTTGGTTCTGACTCAATAATAACTAATCTCATGTCTAACACAGATTCATACATCTAATACTCAAAACAGTGATAGTAGTCCAGTTGACCTCCATCAGATTGTTTTTCAAATGTATGAAACATATAATTTTATAATTTTATTTACAATTTTAAACATTTATTTCATAGTACAGTATTGAAATTAAACAAAGATAGTGATACATCAGCAGAAATAACAAAATAAAATAATTTTGTATATTGAGAAATTCCTGAATGCAGGAATTAACTTTTTTGTTAGAAGTTACTTTGTAGCAAATTGGGAAAGCATCTAAATAGTGTATAGACTAAATGATATAACCATGAAATTATCAGTTGCAAATTGTTCTGTATATACTTTTTATACCTTACAAATTAAGAGAGAACTATGACAGTGAAATAACAAATATGGATTCTACTGGGAAGTAGGCACTTTTTTTCTCTTTCAGATTTCAGTTTTGTGTATATATATATATATATATTTACTTTGTTGGTTTTTTTTTTTTAATGCCGCCGAGAAGTTTATAAGAAAGGTAAGTATTATCTTATTTAACTTAAAATGTGTTTTTGAAAATGCTATGGTTTTACTTAATCATAGTAAAAATTAGGTAACAATAGGAGTCTTTAACAAAGGATGACACTTGTTCCTTTGGCAGATATTCAACTATTGCTATAGCTACTTCATCATTCTGCCCAGCGTATACATTTCATAATTTGTTGGAATATTTGTGCTTGTTCCTTGAACTGTAGTAGCTCTTCATGTTGTTGCGTAATTCTGACTGTAGTCCACATAGTGCAGTGGAGTTCTGACCTTCTCCCTCATGTTCTGTAGGCAGCTCAAGGCGGTGGTCACAGAACCCTGCTCTATGGCCATGCGATACTACTTCGACATTCGTTCAGTGAAATGGTAAGTGAAAGAGCACTTGCACAGAATGAGTAACATGGAAGTCAAATAAATGTCTTTTTACCAAATAAAAAATACGTAAGTTTGAAATCACGCTTTTTCCAAGTTATTTTTTGGGCTATATGAAAAAAAAAAAGCTTATGGTGTCTTGACATAATAGAAGTGTTTAAAATCAGATTCTTCATCTAACTCAGAAATGTAGCTGAAAAGCTCCTTTGGCCATGGATTATTTCTGTGTCTTTAAGGAATCCATTTTAATGATAATTCCATTAGCAAGTACTTCTACTGCAAATGAATTTGTTGTGATATACATTATTATTTTCCCACCATATTTTATAAGATGTTTGACATCCTATAGTTAGCAGGGATAATGCCCACAAACAGGCTGTCTTCAGGCTGCCTTATATAAATTTCTTTGTAAGACATTTTGCAAATTTAAAATTTCAGCTCTTTTGAATCTTTTACTTATTATGGCCCATGTGAATGCACTTATAGAAGACTGAAGAAATAAGAAGGCAGGAAAACATCTTTCCTCCTTTTTCCTTTACTAGAAAACTCTACAATAATCTTCAAACTTTGTTACTTATGTTCATGAACCATACAAATTGTAGTGGCCTTGATATACCAGAGTTGCTAGTATGATTAGTACCTTTTAGTACATTTGTCATGTTTCCATGAAGTAAACTTATTATGGTAATGTTTTAATTAGACATTTGCATATTCCCCTCTGATGAGCTATGTGAAACTTTCTCAGGGCTAAATTGCACATTGAAAAAGGATTTTGACGTTTCCAATTTAGGAAGAGCTTCTATATGAATAACAACATAATTCTTCAAGTAATTAAAAAAATTAAGCACATTTTGATAGTAAGATGAAGTAATGTGAGAGTATTCATTTGGCATGTGTTTCAATGGATACTGTTGGGTTTTTGTTTTCATTAATTTCACTGTTTTGCAGTATTTGACATGTTTAACATCATCAAGATCCCAGACAGACAAACTTGCATTTGACGTAGGACTACGAGAAAATGCAGCAGGTATGTCAAGTTATTTTTGAAAGAAAATGTGTCACACAGTTCTGGTTTTAGAAGAAGCATTGAGATTAATGTAACTATAAGCTTATGAATGGCATGTTTATGTGTTCATTAGAAATAAGATGACTGAAAGAAATGATGACTGTCAGTACTGATGACTGTCAGTACTAATAGGCTTCAGCAAATAAACTGACTTTGTGTAAGAATGTGAGATAGCCTTGCACTTAAACTGAGTTAGCACAGCTGCAATAACATGGGTTATAATGGTCAAATTAGAAAAAAAATCTGCTGAATAAAGTAAATTTGATGCAGTTGTTTTTGTTTTGTGTTTTGACACTTTCAATAGAATAAGAGTATGGAAAAACCATATATTGGTGAATTCATGATACACATTGTAACCATGTAGCAAAAGAAATTTGCAACTTTTAACACAGGAAAACAGAAAAAGTGTAATGAGCACATTGTTGAACAAGCTGAAGAATAAAATGGATCAAAACAATAATGGGACAAAGTGGAAGACGTACAACACAAACATGACATTATGTGAAAGTTTTAAAATCTAATTAATAGATTTCTGAGACTACTGCCAGTATCAGTGCTACTGACAAAACTATAGTAAAAAAAAATTGTGCTTCCATGAAAGCACATATAAATTATGGGTTGCCACTAGGAGCTATATTAAATGAGTTTAAAAGCAACTTAGCAGCAAAGAGCTTCAAATAGGTTTACATTGAAGGGAAAATCAAAGTATCTGTATACACACCTCATTAATATGAAGCTTCAAATAAAGAAATACCAGTTGTGTTAATGTAAACCTGTGCTTTCTATTGCATTTTCATTATACTGAAAATAAATTAAAATAGACTGACTGATGATGGAGAGGCACTGCCACTGTAGGTGTTAAAAAGTTTGTGGACCATGACCTTTGAAACTTTCTTTTCAAGTGGCTGTAGCTACAAAAGTTTCTCTTTTGAATGAATCAGGTCTGTCTTTCCGTTTTTTCTAGTTATACAGAGGATGGTCTCAGACATCTATTAGTAGCCTGTTACTTGGCTATCTTTGTTGCCTTAGATGGAGAACATTTTCTTTAGGTGTGTTGATTAAAGGAGTGTGTGTTTAAACTTTATGAAAATAATTTCACTGAATTGTGTCTTTTTAATTTTATAGCAGTTTTTCAGAGTTACTGCACATGAGTCTGCTTCTACCTATGAGGTTTTGTAATGAATATCTGTAGTTGTTTCATTGGTATTTGCTTAATTATACATATACAGAAAGACCCTTGTACACATAGGTGAGATTAAAAAAGGCAACACATAAAAGAAGTGCTTAGTTGTGTTTCTGCCTGGAGGATTCTGGTAACTACCACATACCTGTAAACCTCATAAACTGCATGCCATAATATCACTTCCCGTCTTCCTAATCCCTTACCTACAAAACTGTCCTAGTGAATCAATTTCAGCTGTAGGAGGTATTCTTCATCTAGCAGGTATTGAAGGAAAAGCCACTGGCTATTAAAAATTATTCCCTTCAAAGATTTAGCATTTTACGCTTTTAGGGATGTAACTTTTATTTATTGTCTTCATCAGAATTAGTTTCATAACCTTCAAATTTTGTTTTAAGAGGGTTTTGCATGAAATACCTTAATTGATCAAACAAATTTTTGTGCTTTGTCAGGTGCTACCAATTTTGCCTTTACTTATTTTTTTGTCACTTTGCATTGCCTGGTGAGAAAGCTGTATTCAATTTGTTTTCTTCAAGGTCTTATCTAAGTTCTGAAGGGTGTGAAATTGTGAAATGAATTGGGTAATCTTCCCAGAATCGTGAGTGTGTGTGTGTGTGTGTGTGTGTGTGCGTGTGTGTGTGTGTGCAAAGTAACCTGGAATCTTACATTTAATGTGTAGGAAATATTCTATGGCTGTTGCCCTTAGGCCTGACTATCTTTTAGTCATATGGTCTGTAGTGCTACTGGAACCGCTTCCAGGTCTGATATTTGTAGTGTAGCAACTTTGTAAAGTTATGGAGGATTTGTTTCAAAATTCTGTATTCTATAAGAGAAGTGTATCTTAGAGTGGAAATGATGCAGAAGATTGTGAATTAAATATGACCATTAAGCAAAAGAAGACACAAAAGATCATAAATAAGACTGACATAGCTGTCAGCAATTTCCTGGCAGGGAGAGCCATGAAGGGAGTGCAGTCCTGAGCAGTGTTTTGTAAAGAGTTAGTTGATTTAAAAAGACATGAAAAGGGAAATATCAGGTTCAGATATGATAAAGATTGATTGACAAAAAGTTTCAAGCAAAAAGAAAAGCATTGAAATTGACTGAAAATAGGAATGAGGTGGATTTATAAGACACAATTTTTATTATGATATTTCAATGCTATATAAAGATATCCTTAGAGTTCTTGGGAGTTGCCTCTTTTGTAGACTCTTGATTAGTTCCTCTGTCCTTTAGGTGAGGCATGCTGGTGGACAATACACCCTGCTTCTAAACAAAGGTCAGAAGGAGAAAAAGTTCGAATAGGTGATGATCTTATCCTGGTCAGCGTGTCCTCTGAAAGATACCTGGTAAGTTTGTTTCTTTAATAAACAACCAAATGGTGAGAACATACAAAGTGCTGTGAGAAGATGGGGAAAATAGTTGGGATTCTTATGAATCATCTTTTTCTAATCTAGGAATTAATGTCTGGTTGTAATGCATTTTTATTTTTCCTCACTGAAAGGGGTGTATGTGTATGTGTGTGTGTTCCTCCTCCAGAATAAGACTGTTTCCATGCCTTTTTCCCAAGGTGTGCTTCCGCATTCTCTATCTTAGGAAGTTTTTATTTCTGTAACTGTGAAAGATTTCTATGCTGCAGCTGGAGTCTGCTGATTAGATTTAGAAAAGAGTTCATTTTAAAAGCAAGTCACTGGTAATTTTTAAAGAATGTTTGTATATTTAATTTATGATATATTCTCTTTGTTGTTAAATTAATGTACTAAATATTTAGAAGTGCAGAATTTTCACCGTTTCCTCCTATCATTGTCTTATTTCAGCATCTGTCTGTTTCAAATGGAAGTATTCATGTGGATGCCTCCTTTATGCAGACACTATGGAACGTACATCCTATATGCTCTGGAAGCAATATTACGGAAGGTCTGTCATTTTATTTATTTAGAAATGTATATAATTTAGGTTACTTTGTATGCTTTTCATAAAGGATGAAAATGAAAAAAAAAATCACCCTCAGAACACCAAACCATAAATTTTAATGAAAATAAAGGAAAGGAGCAAAGAAGAGAAGAATAGTTGATGGGAAAACAGGGAAATACAGATTCATCAGCCGGATTAACTGAAGAAAAGCTAAATGAACACTGTAACCTTAGAATAACAAAGCATAAAAAGCTGCATAAGAAATGAAGACTCAGTTTAATTTTGGGGAGCAGGAGTTGCAGAATAACTAAAGCCAGAAAACTTAGATTTTGTATAAAATTTTCCTATATCCTGTTCTTCCAGTACAGGTATAACAGAGAGATAAAAAGTACAGGCAAAATGGAAAGCTGTTTTCTCAAAGTTCCTATTTCAGTCTCCTGTGTTTTTTATGGACATTTGCTCAGTATCTTTTGTGGATCTCACAGTCATGATTATGAGTCTTGTCTATCTGTAATAGACAAGAAAATTCATTCTCTTAACCAGCCTAAATCCTACACCAGAGTGAGGATTTCTTTCTAGGTACTTAACTTCATTTTATGGTCATGTTTCACCTTATCCTGAGAAATTTCTTGTTCTGTGTTGAAAGGCTGACCCACTAGGTATTGCCCCTTATTTCGATGCCATACTTTGACATTAACACTGTCATAGCAAACATTGTACTTTACATCTTCCGTTCTCTGTTCAAACTATCAGCCCTTGATGTTCACAAATGACTCAAATGTATTTGTCATTTTGTACCACTTGGCTGTAAAACTGATCACTTATGATATAGTAATATACAGTATCATAGGACAAAAGGGAGCTGTAAGGGAACTGAAAGAGATATAGCATTTCTCTGGGATCAGCTACAGTAAGTCTTGATAGAAGATGACTACCCTGGTACTAAAGACTTAATTCAGTAGGCTTATCTGAAGTATGGTTGGGTTCTTCTAATCCCAAGTGATTTAAATCAGCATCCCACAGTGTTTCTGTGCACTGGTCCATAAGAAACATATATTGGAGTATTCTTAGGTTTTAATTTTAAGAGCATATGGGATACGGATTTTCTGATTGCTTCTGCACGACAGAGTCAGATATTTAAAAACAGCTGTCTGGGGGCCTGCCATCCTAGATCATAAATAGAATAGAGGTCAACTCTGGAAAAGTCTGTGTTTTCTTAGGTTTCACAGGTAAAAAATCCAAACAAACAGAAAAGCCATCCTATAGCAAAGTTTAAAACCTGTAACAGATGACAAACAAAATGAGCCACACAGAGAGATCATGGAAGATCAATGGTATATTTTAGATTTCTGTAACAGAAGGGATTTGGCAGCTAACCTTCCCAAGAACTTACAGAATCACAGAGCTGTTGAGGTAGGAAATGACCTGGTCCAATTTGCTGTCCAAGCTGGTCCACCTAGAACAGGTTGCCTAGGACTGTGTCTAGACAGGTTTAGACTCTCTCCAAGGATGGAGACTCCACAACCTCCCTGGGCAACCTGTGCCAGTGCTCAGACACCCTCAACATGAAAAAGTGTTTCCTCACATTCAGATAGACCCTGCCATGTTTTGGTGTGTGCCCATTGCCTCTGGTTTTGTCACTGGGCACCACTGAAGAGATCTCTTTAGATCCCGTCCTCTTTACATTCCTGAAGTCCCCCCAGAGTCTTCTCTTCTCTAGGTCAAACAGTCCCAGTTCTCTCAGCCTTTACTCATGTGTGACATGCACCAGTCTCTTAGTCATCTTAATGTCCCTTTGCTGTACTTGGAACCCTTATACTGTGTAGCCCAGAACTGGTCACATAATCCAAAATTTTGTAATTACAAAAAAATTAAATTAAACAGGTTGGGGTGAGGTAAGCAGAGAATTAGGTTTTCTGCGTATCAATCAATTTTTTTCCAACTACTTAGCCTTAGTTGCATATACAGTTCTTGGAATGGTTTATGTGAGAGATGATCATATGTAAAAAGACATAATGGTCTAGCTCATGTTGAATGAACAGACTGAGAAAGCAGGATTTCCTGAGTGTAAAATTGTGTTGGGAATCAGACAATGTACATTTTGTGATATTTGAGAAACTTTTGATGGAACACAAATATCAGGAAAGTATATTTTTTTCACATTATTTCTTTGCTTTGAATTTTGTATTAATTGGCAACAGAGTAATTGTCAGTTACTGTTTTCCTAATTTACAAATTTATTTTGAATCATCTGCACAGTATGAAAGTTTACTTCTTTCCTTCCTCCTTTATGTATGTTCTTTCAAAAGGCATTAATTTCACGTACTAGGTCAGAACTGTTTGAACTGAAGGTCTGATGAACCATTCTCCTCCTACACCCCTTTGTCTTTTCCTCTTTAATGTGAGGCAAAGTGCCTGCACTCTGTGTTAAATGGGTTGGAAAGTTAGTTTCCATTAAACTTAATCTCCGGAACTACAAAGTGTTTTTCTCTTGTCTTTCTCTTACTGCTGCTGTGCACTTTTGCTTTTGACACAGATTATAAATGTCAGAACAAACTGATGAACTCATGAAATTATTTTGTATTGAGATAATTTAAATTGTACTAAGGGGGAGGAAACTGTGGTATTATATATTTGATTTGGCAATATATTAATATGATTATATATTGATGTGGCAAAGACTACAAAATACCACAATATTACATTCTCTGAGTACCCACAAATCAGGTTGACTGCAGAACTGACCTAAGTTTATACAAAAGGTCCATGAATATGCAGAGAAGTTAAAACTTCTCACAGCTTTTATTCTGCATGGAAATAAGCTGTTATCTACCCAGCTGAAATGGTAACAAAAAATTCCCACCTGAACATTTTCTGCATGTTTTTTTCTTGTTCTGGTATTTCCTAGCCTACTGTATAGTAATTGATTACCACAACCAGGGACATAAAACAGCTCTTTCCTGGCAAGTACAAGAGCATTGCAGGGATAATTAATTAATGTGTTAATATACAAATAAAAGGTATTCCTTTACAGCTGGAATTTTTCATAGCATTGTATAATTATACAAAGACTTAAATCTCCGGTTCAGGAAATCTCACAACCACAAATCATAGCAGTCTGGAAGAGCATCACTGCTCCTTGCCTTCTCCCTATACTCTTGCCTTAGACACCTACAATTATAACCTTTGGAGAAACGATTCAGGACTAGAAGAAAATTTAGTCTGGCATGGCACAGCCATTCCTTTGCCTAAGAGAGCACAATTTCAGAAGGACATTTTTACACTATTTAATTTCTTCAATTTTCAAAAAAATAAATGTTACCAAGGGCTTTAATTTCCTTTTCTGTCTCAGAATCCCAATTTGATTTTAAAATTTAAGAGATTGCTTTCTTTTTATCTTCATTTTCAGAAGAATTATTTTTAACTGAAAAAGGTATTAAAAATAGCATGTCATCATACTAAATTTGTTCTTGTTTAATTTCAGTTGTGATTGAAAATTTGGAAAACATTTCATCTAGCTCTTTTGAATTTTTAAAAATTTTACGAGGGTGTTATTTTCATATTGTCAATGTTTAAGCTAATGAGTAAATGAACAACTTCTACAGGATATCTTCTTGGTGGGCATGTAGTACGTTTTTTCCATGGCCATGATGAGTGCTTGACAATTCCATCTACAGATCAGAATGATTCACAACACAAGTAAGTGATGGTGCATTTTTGTATATTTCCTTCTCTCAAAAATGGAAAAGATTGTCAGTTGAATTCGAGGTTAGATAGATTAAAACCTCTTTACAGCAGTCTTTAATTAGGCAGTGACATTGTTACAAGAAGTTAGGACCTACTAAGCAGAAAATCAGTCATGAGTTCATTTATTGCTGAAATTTAAATGGTCCATTTCCACTGAGATTTCAGCCTGTTTTATTGTTTCTCTTTAATGTGTACTACTATAAGTAGAGGTAAGCTACTGTTAGCAGGGAAGATGGTAACATAAAAAAAACCCCCAAACCAAACAAAACAGAAAAAGTAAGTTTGGCCTTCACAATGACTTTTATATTTTATATATTTTGCTCCTTTTGGCAAGCTCTTGCTTTCTTAACTTTGATTAATATATTAAGATAATTAGGTCACATTACATAGACTAAATCACTTTTGTATTAAACTTACATCTACAGTTATATATTTATGTTGAATTTTTTTTTCATTTTTTTGTATTTTGCTGTTAATCAAAATCACAGCAAGCTAATAATTTTGATACACAAACCTTCTAGCTTTAAAAAACATATTCAGCAAATAAGATCTTCATACCCATTGTGGGAAATAAGTTATACTTTAGGTAATATGATACCACAAGTAACATGCAGTCATGTCGAGTAAACTTTTCAGCTCTAAATTTTCCATGTTTACATTTCCGTGGAGTAAAACTGTCTCCAAAGCCAAAAGAAAACTCAAACTGAATGCCAGAAAAATTTACTTGTTGGTGAATATTTATTGCTATTCTTTTCATATGTCTATAGAAAAAAAAGATACAAAGTTTACACTGAGTATCAAAATGTATACATCTCGTATAAAAATACTAGAAAAATGTGAGGATCTACATACCTATGTAGAACAGATGTCATAGTCAGACTAATTTTATAAACAACCTGTATTTGTAAGGTTAAAATAGATGCTAACACATTTCAGTATGTTCAGAAATGCTGTACTTTGCTACTGCTGTTACTTATCTAGAAGTCAGATGCAGTTAAAACTAAAAATAATTTTGAAGTCCTATTCCCCAGTATGATGTTATTCTTAATACATATTTGATGTTTAGTGCTACTGACTTAAGATCTGCTTCCATGTTTTTTACAATAAGTAAATTAAAGGGTGAAATTAAAAAAAATATTTCTCTGAATAAAATCTATGTTTTTATGTTCCTAAAATGGATAATAATGTGAATGCTATATTGAACATTTTCAAGTGTGTGATAGTGACGATTTAAAGTTGTCTTATCTTTTGTATTTATGAGCTGCATAATAGACATAAGGGCAAATTTGTATTGTGTCATAGTTGTAGAAGTCACATTTACACTATAAAAAAAAAATAAATACAGAAAAAACCCCAAGTAGTAATAGGAACAGGAGAAAGAGATGTAGGAAATGATTGTGTTTGTTTCCAAATGGAAATACTTGAGGTGGAGATATTGAATATCTAACAGGCCAGCTTGGCAAGAACAAAAAAATATGGGTGGATGGAATCAAGCAGATGGAGAAAATGTTATGTGGATGCTGTTGTGAAAAAGCAGCAATTCTCTTTTACTTGCAGTTTTGTTACTGTAAGAACAGGTCAGTAATGCTAGGGTAGTGTTGCATATAGAAAAAGCTGGAGAAAGATAAGAGATTTTAAGTAGTATAGGAATTAAAAATATAGAAGTGAACAGAGGCAAATCTATGGTATTCCTTCTGTGAAAGAATGGTTTGAGTTGGGTCAAGGAGAAATGAAGCAGATCAAAGAGAGTGGAAATGAATACTCAGTTTTGAGCTTAGCTAGGAAGAGGTATTTAGAGTCTGCCAAAAATAACATCAGTAAGGTCAATGGGACCAAAGAAGATCTAGGATGAAAACAGAAGAGTAAAGCTCCAGACAGGTATTGTGTATTCAGTATATTCATAGAATCATGTAATAGCCTATGTTGGAAGGGATCTTGAAAGATCATTTTCATGATCTGGAAATGAGATGAATTGACAGATAGGTGTTTTTTTTTTCCTTTGATTCTAGAATATCAAAACATCATTATAGAAAACAATGCGTAGGAAATGATAGTGCTTTAACTATGAGGAATATATATTCTTACTCTTTTGGTACACTATCATTTCAAAATTTTTGACATCACATATGTGCTCTTAAATGTAACTCCTAAATAATATACATATAAATACAAGTGCACCATCTTATAAAGAAACTGGATGCAAATGGTTTGTCATGCTTCAGTATACTTCATAATACAATGTAGATACTTCCCAGATTGTATTGGTGTTGCTCAAGAAAGAGAGAATCAGATGAATTAAAATCTTAACTGTTCACAGTAGAAGAAAAGTTAGAAACGTTTGTTCAGATAGGAGAACCACAACTTTCGTTTTACAGGTTGAGTTCTGAGTCAACCTTGTGCAACATAGTTGCACAAGATCAACACTAATTTTGTGGTTTAACCCCAGTCAGCAGTCAAGAACCACTTGAAGTTTTTCGTCTTTCAGTAGGCAGAGTTTTAGATCAAGACCTTTCTTATTATCCATTGTATTTCCTATATTCATTTTAAATGAGGAAGATTATACAAATTCTGGCGCTCAGATGACAAAGCATGAATGATCACTAAAACCTTAAAAACTTCCTGTGAACAGGGCTAATCCACCATAGTTTGTTTTTGTTTGTATTTGACTATTAAGTAGAATATTAGTTTCAGCACTAAAACATATCACTGATCCCCAGACAATAATTCAAGAAAACTAGATTATAGTAAAGGTTTAATTCTTTCACTTCCTTTTTTTTATTTCTCTGAATTTTCTAAAACCAATATATAATTTTATCTGTATTATCTGTTTTGTAAAGATTATAATGTAGAATTTTTGTTATCACCATCCTTTTTGTCCTTTCATATGAATCATACAAGTAATTCTAGGGATGAAGTCTCAGTGTCATGTTCATGCAGAGAATCATTAGTATCTGAAAATGTATATATTTATTTTAATGCTGTGTATATGTATTTAAAACCTTCAGTAATTTCTTTGGAACTGTAGGAATTACATATTTTTATAGCTGTTTAAGTAACAGGAAAAATTCTCCAGCCACTTTGAATTTTATCATCTCCTGAGAGAGAATAGTTTAATGGAAATAGTCTAATTTACCTGGGATATTTGGATTGTATATGATGGTCTCAGTGATGAGCAGGAATCTTCTGTCAGTTCAACTCCATTTGTTTAGCAATGTGCAGTTTACAAAGAAGTAAGCTATAAATACTATGTAAACACAAGTAAGCACAAGAGGATGATCTTCTGAATCTCTTCTGTAGGAAAGTTTTTTATGAAACTGGAGGAGCTGGTGTTCGAGCGAGGTCTTTGTGGAGAGTAGAACCCCTTCGAATAAGGTACTTATATTTTTTAACTTTTTTTTTGTTAGCAACTCCTGTTATATTCACAGCAATTTGATTATTACAGACCCTTAAGGCAGAACATGACTAATATATTTGTCATGCTGTATGATATGTGTTAGTATGTTCTTTGTCAATAATAAAAATCAATCCATTTTGGTATAATCATATGGGGAATGTCAGTATTTTCAGACTTTTTTTTTTCTGTCTCCCATATTAAAGGCAGCATTGCCCATGACGTATGTCTGCTTGGGACACTGCTTCTGTCCGCAAGTAAAATGCTTTTCTAGTTTTCACTTGGAGTTTTAGAAGCACAGGTGGAAATTAGAGCAGTAATATTCCTCCTGTGTGTTTTTGTTTGTTTGTTTGTTTGTTTGTTTGTTTAAGAATCAATCACCTTCCTAGGTGATTAGCTATCTCTTATTTTGCTGGAAGTGAAATTTCAATATATACCATAAGATTATGTATGTTTTAACTTTGAGGGCCTTCTGAACCATGTTTGTTTTACCCTTGGTGCATTTGTGATTGCAAATGAAATACCTTCATAACTAAGAGAGATGTACAAGAATTCTGTGAAATGTTGAGTCCTCACAAATTAAACCCAACTAAGTTTAATTTGTTTGTTTAGTCAATCAACTAAAAGAGAGTAGTTAATTTACACATGCAGGATGTTTTTATGGACACTACATGTAACACCCTAATAAAACAGAGAGAGGGTGTAGGAACAAGAAGATGAAAGCTGTACTCCTTTCCTTGTTCCCTTTGCAAATGTATTAACAGATTTTCATCTGTTTTTATGCACATATTGAAATCAGAACCAAAAAGTAATATCTAACACATTCTATTTTCTGAACATCCTTTAGAGGCCAAAGTAGAAATGTTAGGTTTGTTTAGTTAATAAACTATTTTTTGATGTCTCTTATGTTTAGCTGGAGCGGAAGTAACATCAGATGGGGGCAGCCTTTCCGTCTTCGACATATTACAACAGGAAAGTATTTGGCTCTGCATGAAGATGAAGGAGTTGTAATACTAGACAGAGAAAAGTCAGACACAACATCTACTGCTTTTTGTTTCAGAGCATCAAAGGTAAATAACATCAGTGCAAATTTGTTCTAAATGTGGAGCACTCAAATACTAAATCTGAGTTGTTTCAACAACTGTATAAATTACTTATCATTTCTAAATTGAAGTAATTGACGGGTATTATTCATTGAAATACAAAGGTAAACAACTGAGTCAAGAGTAACAAAGGTCTCCCTTAGAAAAAATAGGGATGATTAATAAATTTAAGAATAAACTAAACTGTTACCACATTTAAAAAACAAGATTGAAAACAAATACGGTGCAAGATACAGTGGTTTAATATGAATACTTTAATAATCATAGAATCATTTTAGTTAGACAAATCTCATTAGTGTTATACATTCAAGCTTTATCTGTCATAATTTAATTCAATTGAATTCAGTTCAGTTGCTATTCTTTGTGCAGTGTGTTGATGGGAATTGAACTGAACTCAATTGAATTTTTCCTCAATACAAGGAAAATGTAGTCAGTGGTTTCTAAACCATATGTTTTCAAACTATGCTCTCTAGTGAGCTGCTAATTGCATGTTACTAGCTTTATCATCATTTCCAGCTGGGAAAAACAATACAAGGAAGAGAGAATGAAGAATGATTGTGAAGGTAGGAGAAATTAATAAATTTTTTTCCCAGAAAGTGAAAGTTTTTTATAATCAACGATGATTAGAAATTTTTATTTATTTTCATGATTTTCCTTATAAATAGTTACCATAGCCGCTACAAAAGTGTTTTTTATTAACCATGAAAAACTAAATTTTCCACCTAATTATGGTCCCTGAAGGGCAGTGAGAAAGAATCTTTAAAGTTAGTTATATACTAGATAAAATCTACCATGTGAGAAAGAATCTTTAAAGTTAGTTATATACTAGATAAAATCTACCATTAAGTCTTGACAGATGCTAGACTTTTGTTAGTGTTCTTAGGATGTTTAAAATAACGATGTTAATTAGTGTGACTGCATATGATATTTCATGAATTTTTCTTTTAGCCAATTAAATAATTGAAAAACTATCAGGAAATTTCCTCTGATTGCTAGTTTCTCACCAAATAGTTTTTCATTCTCTACCCAGTATAAGGGCTATGCAGTGTAGATTGTACATGTGATGTTGTGCAGGGGCATTTATTACAGCTATAATTTTTTCCCATTTTTGGCAAATCATGGCACCGTAGTAAGAATGGTGAGTATCTCAGGAATGCCACTTGATAAATATTTGTGTTAAAATTCCTTAATATATTCACTGCCTAATTGGACACTGTCTGTCCTGCTATTTTTCAATGTTTTAATCTATGCATATAAATGTATAAATTTTAAGTCTATATACTTAATGGTTTTGTATGCATATTAGTAAAATATTTTCTGTTACATTGATTAAACATGCCCTATTTTCATAATCTTTTTGTTGAGGTGTGCCTCAAAGGCCCATTAGTGAAATTTATTACAGTGCCCAAGATGACTAAGCTGAAGTACAGTAGTAATTAGTTATGCAGAAGTCATTCATGTCTGCTGTGTTTATGCATAATATGGTTGTTAATGTACATTTTTGTATTAAATAGAAGCTCAGTATCTAATCATCCTGTCCTATATGTGCTGTCTTATAGAGAAAAGCACATTTCTATCTCAAAATATGTTATAAACTTGCTTTTTTCTGTGCCAAGAATAAGAATAGTTATTAGTTGTCTGGACAGGTAAGAGCTGCACTGTCCCATGGATAGAGATATTAGTATTTCCAAAAGTGAGGGGAACAAGCAGTGATAACTCTTCCTGAGGAAAGAAAGATGAAATTTTGGAAGGGAATAAACCCCAAAGATTGACCTGGACTGTAAGAAGGAAGAGGCTCTTTCAGCCAAGTGCTGATGGCATACATATTGAGAGGAAAAATAGCCATAGAACTAATAGTTAGACTAGCTATATGCAATATACAGATTTTATCTTAATTCTTGCACATATGTATTTGTAAACCCTTGTTGGGTTCATTTTCTCAACGAAGAAATATTTTCACTTGCCTGGACTTTAATATGGCATGAATTCAGGGCATATATACCTCTATGTCCACCTGTGTACAGATTCTTAAAAATAGAGTGCTGGAATACCTCTCTGTTTACAGCACTCCTCTCCTTTAAACTAAGAGTAATTTTAATTGGAAAGAACCCTGTGAAGTCATCTAGTCCAGCCTTCTGCTCCAGATAGGATCAACACTGAATTCAGACCAAATTGCTCACATTAAACACTGCTGCAGAGTATCCAAAAGGGAATAAAACATTTTTCAATTGCAGTATTCTTTCCTGTTTGGAAGACAGCAAATATCTCTTTTGTAGAAAAGAGGTATTACCTTTGCCAGAAGGCAGAGCTATGTGGAATATACAAATCCCCCAGGCTTCCCAGGAGCCTGTAACACATGACTTAAATAAAGTCTTATTTTTCCAGGAGTTGTTATAGAGACCTTCTTGTTGAAAAAGCACCTTCATCCTCATTAATGTTACATGCCAGCAGTCTTGTCTGTTCCTTGCTTTTCAAAATCTGTGATTGCATTCATAATTTACTTTCACTGCTTTTTTTTTCCTTTTGCTGGCTAGCACTGAAAACTGAAACAGTTATTTTAAATTATAAAATTCAAATTAGTGTTTTCCTTACTATGTCCTCACATAAATAAGAACAGAAGGGAACGTATAAAAAAAGTTAAGGAATATGCTAAAGAACATCATGGTGCTGATTTCAATGAAAACAGCATATGTAATATGTGCCTGTTTACTGCAAATTACTGCAAACTAAGCTATAAGTATCAAAAATTGATGGAAAGCCCCCAAAATTACATCTTTTATTGGTTTTAATATGGAGCTTACTTTTGACCAAGTTTTAAAATGTGAACCTTTATATTTTAAGGTAACAGATCTGTAATGCCTTGTGACAACAGAGACAGCAGTTTCTCTACACCAGATGGAATCCTGTTTTGAAATGGGATGTTCTCATTCCAGCACAGTACTTGGCTCAGTATACGCTGCTGAGCAGAATCTTGGTTCTACTTACAAATTTCTTTGAGACTACACACAGTGCCAACAAGAGTAAATTTAAAAATATTTGTTTATTTTAAATTTTTGTAGCCCAGAATTAATATTTGAGATTTCATACTTTATTTTAGTTATTACATATAAAATTGACAATAAAAATTTATTGGTATAGCCTTGGTAAGTAACATTCTGTTACTTACCATGTTCAAAAGTCATAGATGACTCATGCAAAAGGATTTGATATCATTTTAGTATTACTACCAGCATGTAGCTGTCTTAGGGACTACCTACATTTATCTCTAAAAGTTCAAGTACTTACTTTTAAGTTTATAATTTAAAATTGTCATTTCCCTGTAAGCACTGCATTTCCAATAGAGTATTTCTACTTATTTTATATGGGAGGAGAAAATTGAAGGTAA
This sequence comes from Lepidothrix coronata, assembly GCF_001604755.1. NCBI lineage: Eukaryota > Metazoa > Chordata > Aves > Passeriformes > Pipridae > Lepidothrix > Lepidothrix coronata. The sequence continues at coordinate 2,026,504 of NW_016690348.1, read as the reverse complement.
AATAAAAATCACCTCTTTTTTATTTTTTCTTGCCTAGTGGGCTGTTCAGGTATATACAGAGTACAATAAGTTAGGTCAATGTATCAGTCCTTTTCTGTTATATCCATAAAATCTTTTTATTTTGCTAAATTGGAGGAGGTATGGCAGTACTTTTATTGCAATAACAGTGTGCAACACCAAAAGATAAAATTTTCCTTAGCTTACGCAAGTTAGATTTACTAAGAGTTCAGCAGACAGGGTTTTTTACCATTCTTAGGGGTGCCTAAGCAAGCCCTTAAGCAATCAAAGTTTTTCCCCTACTGTGTTTTTACTATTGAAAAAATCTTTGTAAAGGCAGTTGGCTTTATTTGTTCTGTTCACACTGTGATTCTTTAGCTTCTTTCCATCACATAGGAATCTATGATTCTATGAATTTTCTCACTGATTCTTACTCTTCCTCTAATATATTAAATATCTTTTGAAAATATCATCTTTGACAGCTTTGCCCTCAAATTCCTTTGTTCATTCCATCTTTCTTTTTTTTGTTGTTTTTTTTTGTTATTGTGGTTTTTCCTTTGCCATCTTCTAGGCCCATGATGTGATTTGTTTTCTTTGATTTTATTAATTCACAGCCTGAGGGAGTTAAACTGAGAATAGGTTGTGAAGAGGGGATTTTAAAAGAGAAAGTATTTGGATATTTTACTGCTAAAATATGTTCAAATATTTAGATAAGAGATTTTTTTTTTCCCTCCTCCCCCAGTAATCTTTATCTGACTATACTTTTCAGCTGTTGTAAAATACACCCTGTCTTTGCAATCACACTGTGATCAAATTACTTGTCTGGACAGAGAAACTCGACAGAGAGCAAGGAGCAAAACATGATGAAGAGGAATTTATGCTGTATTTATTAAAGAGCCTTCAGACCCTCAAAATAATTCTAAACCTTTATTTCTGAAATTCAAAAAATCTTGATTTTTTTCTGTATGTTTAATGTTGTCAAAAAAAGTCAGTATCAGTATCACTCAATGTTTTTCGAAACAGTAACTTCCTTAGGATTGCTTGTTACCAAAATGTTTTAATATTCAGGATGCTGTGTAGAGTCAAAGAAGTAATTGCTGACAGTTAATGAATTTGTGCTATTTTATTGTATTTTTCATTTAATGGCCTCACGGCAAATGTGTGTTGAAAGAATTCCTCTTTATTCATACATGATAGTGCGGGCCACACAAATATGATGTGACATGATTTCCTCATCATCTTCACATTGCAATGGTAACCCCAAAGAATGTCTTGTAATTTCATTCAATTTTATCTTGACATTATAATGCTACTAAAATTATTGCTGAAATGTGACAGTTAAATTCTGTATAAATGAAAGCAGATTAGCAAGGCTAGAATACAACTTTTGTTTTCTCCACAGATGTTGAAAATTTGGTAACCTGAAATGAAATTAAAAAAAACCCCATTAAACATGTAAAATTTAGACTGTGTATCAATTCCTAACATATTTTGTTTAGTTAACAACAAATTAACAGCTATCTACACTTAAGTCCATCAGCAGTCGAAATCATGGAAAAATGCTGTTCTTTAATTCCTCTATTTTCTTAAAGTTTTTTTTGTTGAATCACATGTATCCATAATTGGATATTACAAAATTTGCTTTGTAATTCTGTTATTCATGAATTCAATTGTGAAAAGATGAATATTTTATTTTAAAGAAAAAGATACTTGCTTTTATGCTGGGACCTTAAAATCCTCTAGTTGTAAGTGAAGAAGAATAGGATTAAGAAATAGTTTGGGGTTAAGAAGTGGGTGTTCTAGCTAAGCATTGAGCAATGTCTTTAAAAAAAAATCCAATTCTTCTTACAAAGTAGATAAATAATAAAATAAAATAAATATAAAAAACCTAAGAAATTTAAAAATAAAGCAAAGGTAAAAGTCAAACTGTATTTATTTTTAAAATTAGTATTTTCTTTTTTTGCTGGTTGTTGCAATACAAACATATTATCCAAGTGAAGTGTTTATCTGTATATACAATTTATAAACAGAAAATTCTTTTACATAAAAATATTTTAACTACATTTCAAAATAGGTTACTGATTATTTTTATTTTTTCATGTTTAAGCTTAAATTCAAGAATGTTGGTTATATAGAGTTTTACAGACTCTGAAACTGAAACTTTACTTACATCAGTAACTCCACTATTGATTATGTTAAGTTAAACATTTAAATATTTTTTTAATCTTTAAAGATTTTACTTGATTTTTCCTGCTACAGAGAAAAAGATGCTTGAGATTTGAAATTATTTTTAATCACAATCTGAATAATCAATTATAAAGAAACAAAAATTATGTTAAGTAAAATTTAGCTCTGTCTTGACAGCATAAGTAGCATAAACATTGTTCAGTATTGTAATATATATTCAGTGTAGAAACATAACCTATTCCAATACAGAGACTGAATGCCAACTTTATCTTTCTAGGAGCTAAAAGAAAAGCAGGACTCTAGTCTCAAACGTGACATTGATGGAATGGGACTCCCAGAAATAAAGTATGGTGATTCAATCTGTTTTGTCCAACATGTGGCCACTGCCTTATGGTTGACTTACAAAGCACAGGATGCTAAATCAGCACGTTTAGGTCCCCTGAAAAGAAAGGTAATATTTGATATTCTTTTTAATTACTTGTGAAATGAATGTTAATTTCATAACAGTTTGTGGGTTTAATTGTTTTGTGCTGCTATATTGAAAATGTGAGTATTTCATTCTAAAAATGTAAACAGTGTTGGATATTAACATAACTATATAACTGAAGAAAAAACTTTGCCACTAAGAAATGTATTTAACTATTTTTCTTGTCAGAAGAAATTATTAATTTGTGCTCAATTTTTATTTTTGATACCAGTAAAAGATGGAAATTCCTGATTCAAATGGTCAAATAATTTTTTGAAAATCTACATTGAACTATTATAACTGGTGTAAACCTGTAAGTCATATTCACTGATGTTTTAGATTTTTTATTGAGTATATTGTGTGAAATGGCAATTAAATTTGTTACTTAAGAAATGGCTCTGGAAAATCCTCAAATTTCTTAAGGGATATTAAAATAATTTCCTCCGCAAATGTTAGATGTAATAGTGATATGATATCAGGAAGATCTTTCACTTAGCCTTTTGATTATAGGGTACGATTATATTCTTAATTAAGGGCATATCATCTGTTAAATCTTCAAATTACGTTCACATTTTGTTCAGTATTAACGGGTTTAATACTAGGTCACATAAATGCTTCATTACCAAATGATTCCTTGATTCTCTATTTGTAGATTTTACAACTTCAGCTTATCATGAGAACATGAGAAAGGGAAAAAAATGTTCATTACTGAAAAGAAGTTGGAATTCTCTTTTAATTACTTGTATGTATGTACATTCATAAGAGGATACACATATACAAGTACTGTAATATGAAACAATGGGATCCACATCACACACCCTTGGCATGATCAGATTTATTCATATGCAGCACATATGGTGATCATAAATGGGTAGTGAGTGCCCAACTCCTTCACTTCTCAGCAACAAGGCTGATCAGAGAAATTCTTTATATTCCAGTCATTCAGTATTTTCTTGATAAAAAATTAAATCACACAATTATAGCCTCTTCCTTTCCCGTGCCAGAACTGGCTATGGTATTCTGTTTCCTCAGAGCATCCAATTTCACTTCTTGGAAAGGCAACATGGAGATTTGTGCTCTGTATTCAATGAAAAATTTTACAATAACTTCCAGTTTAGTGTTTTGTTTCCCCAGTATTCTTTTCAGCAGCAAGGGTCTAAAAGAACCTCCATAATTGCCTGTCACTTTTATTCTCCTTTGAAACCGTTCCATTCATGTTCAAAGTCTTTGAATCTTTTGTTGTCCTCTCACCTGGAGAATTCTGTCTTGTTAATGTCTTCAAACAGAAGAAAACCCAAACCTTCTAGCTTCCAGTAATTGATATTTCTGTGGAGGCAAAAAAAAAAAGTTTTTTGTCCTCTGCAATATATTATACTAGACTATAATTTTTTAAGGAAATTTAGATGTGTAAAAAAAAGGTGCTTTTTTTTCACATAACATAGCTATTATCACTGTCAGCTGCTGCAAATCCATAGAGAGGAGAAAACAACTATGGGATTAATTCTCCATCATATTTCCATGGATTCTGGTGTCCAGATAAACTCATAGGGTGACGTTTGTCTCTTTTAAAAGCAGTTCCTCACCATGTTTGATGGAACAGAGCACATGTGTACTCTAGATTCTGACAAGTATAGAAAAATATCACTTTCTAGTGCTTTGATATACCTATACACTAGTATGTACAAAAAGTTGTTGGTAAATAACTTTCCCATTTGTGGCAGTAACTACTTGTATAACATTATTAGTTTCTTTGTTAACTATCCAGTGCCTTCAGAATTACTCTGCTAACTGGTCAGTTGCAAATTTTTACTAACTCAAAGCTAAATTACTTCTTGGACAAAGAAGCAGGATAGCTCATATTTACTTCTTACAAAATTGCTGTAGGATTTTAATGACTCAAAATGACCAAGACTTGTTTTTGTGATACCTAAAAATTACGTTGTCTTTTTGTGATATTGTGTGTTTATTTAAAGAGAAAGATTAAAACCCTACCCTACCAAAGGATCTCTGTTATTGCTTGAAGTTCATATGATGTTCACATCTGGTTCTGATAAGAATCCAACCTAGTGTGTAGAAATAGCTAAATGAGTCAGAAGTTGTTCATAAACATTATAGCACCTTTAGCTGCATTGTAATTTTTATGAGGTTTATCACTCCAGCTTGATTTTTCTTGTCAATAGTCTTTTCATGGATGAACCCTTTAGTAAACGATGCTTAAGAGAGCGAAGATCCTCTTTCCCTAACAGACAGAATATAAGAAAAACAATATTTTTATTTTAATTGGAAAATACCTGTTAACCGTATTTTTTAATGAATTGTGGCAGAATAAATGTCTTCTCTGAATAACTTATGTGAAACCAAAAAACTTGTAGCTACTTAATGGGTGTCCAGATAAAGTGATTAACAAATAGTAGCTCCATTAGCATACCAAATATACCATTACTGTTTTCAGTGCAATATTGAAATGTTACAAAATATTTAAAAGTAGAAAGTGTTTTAAAGTAACTATTGTGATAATTACTGATTTCAATAGGTTATATTACACCAAGAAGGTCATATGGATGATGGTCTCACATTACAAAGATGTCAGCATGAGGAATCCCAGGCTGCTCGAATCATTCGCAATACCACAAGCTTATTCAGCCACTTTATAAGGTAGTTATTACCACTCTGTTTTTTAAAGTATTCTGAAATTATAAGAATTTCTCTAAGAGCATACATGTTTCCTGCTTTCAAATATTTGAATTTAGAAGCTATTAGCAATATATTTTTACTTGTTTAAATTTGCAATTTTGATTAGTAATGCCATTAAATAGATAAAACAGTTTATTTAAGATTATTTACATGAAATCTAATACCTTGAAGTCAGAATCCAGAAGCTGGATCCTAAATTGAAGAAAACCTGCTAAATGATCTCAATCTAACTCCATTCATAAGTATTCTATGATACCTAGAACTTTGTATAAGAATATACAATGAAATCTATAAGAATGTATGTAGTACTGAAGAAACTATTTTTTCATAGTGCTTGGCAGAAGTTTTAATTATGATGATCAAGTGGATATCCTTGTATTACTACCTACTTGATGAAAAAATAAAGGAAAATGAGTTTGTAATTAAGTATTTCCTTCCAAAAAAGCCATTATACAAGTATGTGTTTAAAACATTATTGCTTCAGGATCTCAAGGTCCTACACTACTCCTTTATATTTCTTGGGCTGAGGATATGAAGACAGAACCACGTTTGCCAGCAATCAGCTCCTCCTATTTATACTAGTGAGTCAGGCCATGGAAAATTGGGTTATCACACAAGATTGAGAAAATATTTGAACAGGAAAGAGAAATTATTTTACCAACAACTGAGATACCTTGAAATGCTTTCCATTTTTAAATCCCACCCTTCCTTATTTCCTATATAGAATAGATACAGAAGATCTAATTTATGGTTAGGATTACCTGTTATTTTTGTGTTGTTTTTCTAGAAGACTGGGAGTGTGTACCGTCAATAACTGGTACTATTTTAGCTCATCTGCACATTACATCTAAATCATCAATAGGAATTTAAAGTATCTAAACAAAATCAATTACCATAAAACTGTTTACATCAGTGCGGAAAGGGAAGCATGATTCCACTTCTGGAAGCTATGAGTGCTGGGCACACAAATAATAGGTGTTTGAATGATGTTCAGTTCAGATCATCTGTTGTTCATATGCATATAAGCATATGTCATATATGTAACAAAACTCGACTTAGATACCAACAGAAAATTGGCTGCTACACAGTACCGTAAATTACAGTGGGAAAATTATTAATGCTGCCAGTCTTTTTTGTTGTTTTCCATAGTGGAAACAACAGAACACTATCACCCTCTGCCCTGCCTGTTGAGGAGATGGCTCAGACTCTGCAAGACCTTATTATATACTTCCAGCTTCCTGAAGAAGACCTGCAACATGAAGATAAGCAAAACAAACTCCGCTCACTCAAAAACAGACAAAATTTATTCAAAGAAGAGGTACAGAGAGAGGAATTGTTACATTATTTTAATTTCAAGTCTATTGTGCCACAAACATTGAGAAGAATCTAAACATTATCATCTAGATGTATACATATGTTCTCTAATGCAACATTCTGTAGCTGATATATATATATATACATACACACACTTGTCACAGGCTACAAACCCTCTGTTATAAAATTTGATCTTATTACTTCTGAGCATCTTTAAAGAGATGTCATTTTTGCAAGAAACAGTTTTGACAAGAAGTTATAGAAGTTGGATACCCCAAATGAATAATAAAACCTGGATCAATAATAGATGTGAATTCTGATGTCTTTTCTGCCCACCAGGATGTGAATCAGTAACTTTTTATCTCTAGAAACTGGAAGAATGCTTCCTTTAGGGAAGGATATGTATTACATAATTGTTGAATTGCTCCTCTCCGAAAACAGAATAACTATGTCTCTGTATAAATAGTAAACATATTTTACAATGTTTTTAGACATGTTTGAATTGCTTGCAGGTTTTCAATACCATTTGAGTCTGCAATCAAACTGAAGTTAAAAATCTCTTTCAGTATTTAAAATTTTTTTTACAGATATTTTATAGGATAGTAAAATTTCCACATTTTTATCAATAAAAATTCCTTTTTATATAAATTTAAAGGGTTTTCTTCTTATGCAAGGAAGATTTTATGTAAAAAAGGCTGTTCATTATTATTTTAAAAACCTTTATTGTCAGCTTTTTTTCCTTATTTTTTATAATACTTAGTTGAGTAAGGAACAATATTGAATCATTCTCTAAAAGGAATTATTTTATACAGAAATACACATATTCAAATCTTGTAAGCACAATTGTTGTTTTGCTGTTTGTTTTTTTTTAAATTTAAGATAATGCAACTTTCCAATTTATAAAGGAAAAAAAACTTTCTAAAGGGCAACAACAAATACCTTTTTATGTACAGTTCACTTTCTGTCACATGTTTAGGGAATGCTGGCACTAGTTCTGAATTGCATTGATCGCTTAAATGACTACAACAGCACAGCTCATTTTGCAGGAGTTGGAAGAGAAGAATATGGTACTGCATGGAAAGAAATTTTGAATCTCCTTTACAAATTATTAGGTAAGTTCTTCAAAAACATACTAATGTAAAAAAACAGGATATGTACTCTTTATGTTCTACTTGCTGCTTCACCATCAAAGACCCTTGACCAAAGATGGTCAAATAACACCACTGTGTTATTCATTCCATTGTGTAAATTACAGATTTTCTTCCGTATGCTTACTGCTAGTTATTACAGAGGAAAGAGTTTATTGAGCAATGATACAGCAGAGAAATAGATCTCAGCTAGGAAAAAGTTCCGTAAAGCATGCCAAAAGCTTTTTTTTTTTTTTTAAATAATTGAAGTGTACCTGCGGTATGCAAATAGATGTGAATTATTATTTTAAAAATTAGAGAAACTGGAAAACAGTCTTTGTATGTGAAGCTGAAGGAAGTCTAAAAGTAATAGTCAGGTCTGCTGACCTCAACGTTTGTTACTTGAGACTTAGATTTAAATGTTAATAAAAATAATTATATAAAACAGAAGTGGAAATATTTTTTTCCAGTGGTTTTCATGGTTTCTAGAGCAGACTACTGCTGTGCTGTAGAAGGGCCAAAATTATAGAGCAGGAAAAATATTTATATGTATATTTCTTTAAATTTCTAGTTTGATACTGCTTTGTGTTATTCCTCATATAGGAGAATCTTGTCTTCTAATGGAGTTTACATACATTCTAATTTCATTACAAAGAAAGTTAGTTCTGAACCATAGTAAAATAAGCAAGTTGAGAGTCAGGACAATAATAAAAGAAACAAGGGGAAGTACTTTGAAGCGTGAGGTTATTCACATAGCACAGACAGCAGGTGCTTCAGGTGAAGTCTTCTCATTGCTTTAGAAAGTAGAAAGTTACCATTACCTGCATTTTACTTTAGTCTTATGAAATTAAAGAAAAGTAGGATGAAAAAAATGTTTTCGGTGCTATGTAGACCTTTTTCAGATTTTGTTGATTTTCATCTGCAGGTACATTTTGAACACACTTGTTCTGATGTAACAAATATTAATGCTTCATAATAAAAAACAATTGACAACTGTATACAGAAGGTGCTTTTTTGTTACTTTTTTCCCCTATGATCAGTGATAACTTCTAGATGAAAAAAACCAGTGTTGCTTGAAAGACCTGATTGTTAATGAACTTTCAAAGTGCAGTCAAATAATATTGCATTCTGCACTACTGAAATGCTAAAAGCTATGCATTCTATAACTTGTAATCAGAAAGTAGAACTAAACAGCAGTGAACACAACCTGCACCTCATCTTAAACTTCTACATATGGTCTTCCCACTCTTGGTAGGAAGAAATAGAAAAAGAAATATTTCAGCCCTGTGATCATGACAGTGCTTGACATACGCATTAAGCAAAGGTGGTGGATAACTTTTATTTAAATTTAACTACAAAATAAAGCATAAACAAAACAAAAAATTCCTGTTTATCCAGTAGATCCCAGTCAACTTCAAAAGCTATGTGCTCTCTAGAAGTTATGTCAGTTGCTGATATTCAAAATAATGAAAATCTTGATTCTTTAATACTGTAACATATGTGGACCGGTTTGTTCATTATTTCATGAAGTTACTCTAAAAAAAGTGTTAAAATGCATATGATAAACATTGATGACTTCAAACAGAAATCTCCTGTTATAAAATTATACCCTGTTTTTTCCAGCTGCTCTCATTCGTGGCAACAGAAACAATTGTGCTCAATTTTCCAGTAACCTTGATTGGTTAATCAGTAAATTGGATAGATTAGAATCTTCCTCAGGTGAGACTCATTTTACAATTTAAATTAACCATCAGTTAATGTCTGTCTTACATTATTGTCAGAGCAGTTTCCCTTGAAACCAATATGCATTAGAAAATAAATAAGCTGTTGGGTTTTTTGGTTGGTTGGGTTTTTTTGTTTGCTTGTTTTTTTAAATTTAAAAAAGTGATACACTTAGAGATATTTCTGTGGCGTTTTTTGGTTCCATGTGTTTGGTATGTGCAATGCCACATCCAATGAATTTTGAACATGACTTGGGTGAATTAATGGATTGGGTAAGACAGTAGCAACACTATTGCACCATTAAATAACACCAGTTTGTGGACATGCATACAAAACCCATGAAGATATAGATAACAGGGTTTTTTTCACTATGAAATATTCAACAAAATATTGATATATTATACAGTGCTCCCTATTAAAACCTTTATGTCTCTCACTGAAAGGAAGGAGCTAAATTTGCAATTTCCTCAAGTGGTTTTAAAATTGTGGCTATTTTCAAAAGAAAACAGGAATTAACAGCTTTATTAGGTGTTTATTCCTAATGTGTAATAATCATATTAATACTCCGTGAAAGTGTTTTCATCCTCCTTTTAGTCTGGAGAAAAGATGGCATCTTGTAAGATACACATTCACTGAGCTTTTAGATTGTGTTCAATTGTGCAGGTGATTTAATGACAGCATTGTTTCTGTGGCTTTTATATAGGCATTTTGGAAGTATTGCACTGCATCTTGATTGAAAGCCCAGAAGCTTTAAATATAATATCTGAGGAACACATCAAATCCATTATTTCATTGTTGGATAAACATGGGCGAAATTACAAGGTATGTTTGGAAAAACTAAGAATTTATTGATAATCTTACAGTGATTTGGGGGGGTGTGGGGAGGGGGAAGAGAAATTTCTGCATGGAAATATGTGATTCTAGTACCCCTAAAGAAATAAAATAACCTCAAAGTACATCTGCAAAGTTGCTTTCTTGAGATTAAAAGAATGTGTAATATACAATTGCTTTTCAGAAATTTTCAAATACAGCAAATATGTCTGACAAGCAAACAGTTAAGAAATATTGGTATCCAGTCAGAACATTTGATTTACTGAGAAAATGAAGCATTCTCGTGGCTGTAAGAAAGTGGGCAGAGTAGCTTGCTTTGTGACGGAGGGCTCTGCAGAAGCAGTGGACTACCTTTGATCTACAGAAAGAGAGAACTGTATCCTGCAGAGTAATTTGTATCTTGAGTAAGAATAATATTAGCAGAAAAAAAAATAAAATGAGAAACCAGAAAAATAATTCAAATATCTGAAAACACAGGTGTTCAGAAGAAAGAAAAAAACCCTGAGTTTCCAGAAGAAATACTGGATGAGATTAATTTAGACAACAATATGCAATTTATTATGATAGAAGAAGGTGAACAGAGTTTCTGGCTGCGATCAGGATGACATCACAACACAGACGAAGATATAGGTTTATGTGTGATTTTCTGATGTGAGTTTCCTTCCTCAATTAAAATTTTATTTGAAAGACTGATAACCTCGAGGAAGAGCAGAGAAAGTTTTAGTGAGCTGAAATTACCTTCTCCTTTAAATCAGTAATACAGAGAACCTAACCAACTTCAGTAAAGGAGAACAGTACTTTTAAGCATGGTTAAGGAGCATGAACTGATATAAGTAGTCATAAGAAAAAAAATAGAAATTACAGCAGTAAGCTTAGTTTATTTTTAGCTCTTAGCAAGATTACTGTGCTATTCCAGTCACCTACAAAGAACCTTTCAGCTGGAATATCTTAATGTAGGAATTATAGTGAGAACTTACAGCAGAAAAAGAAAATATGTACATAGGAGAAGAACTATACTGGGTAAAGGATTTGTACCCTTCTATTTGTAATGTCTTTGACTAAAACTCAGTAAGTAATGGGAAGTAATAAATTTATTTGTTATTCCACAAACAATATATCTTGTTCTCTTGCTAGATTAGATATTCTGTTGAGATTTAGGGAATAAGAAACAGTACTATTAATAAGTAACATTGTCGTGGGATTTTTTGATTTGAAGGATTTTTTTAAATGAAAAGCATTGTGTCAGAGCTACAGTCAGCAAACCCACAGAGATTATTTAAACAGTTTACATGTAAATTCTGAGCTACTGGTAATCATTAATGTTACTATATTGCTTTACAGCTCAGTACCAGTCAGAGTTTATGTAGTTCTTTAAGTTATTACCTCTATCCTTCTGCTAGAGGTTTCTGCCCAACAGCAGAGATGGTAGGAAGGAAAATGCATGGGCTAGGGCATAGAAAACTCCACAATATATTAGCTTAAACTGCTGTTGATGGTTTGTTTGTGCTAAATTCACTGGGCAGATGAGAGCAGTAGCTAAAATGAATGGTATGTTCTGCTGCTCCTGGTGTAGTAGAATAGTTTCCAAAATGGTAATCAGCAGTGTGAAGATGTGGCTTTATCTTTTAGGTGATCTGTAGCAGTTTACACCATTTGGGCTCATTGCTCAAAGATTCTTTGTCAGAGCTCAAGTACATCTTTAAGCTTTCCTATTATTTTGTGGAAGTGTGCAGCTTTGCCCCTCAGCATTAAACAACACTATGTTACTCTGTTCTCTCTTGCAAAACATATTGGGTCAGTAATCTATGGAAGAATTATGTCAATCTCTTTCAATTTTCAGACTAAAACAAAACAAAAAGAAAGTAGGAGTTTAAGATCTTTCTGAAATTCTGTTTTGCTTTATGGTGAATTCTTTCAAGTGTTTTTAGTTTTAAAAATAAATGGATTATTTCTCATATAGAAAATATTCTTTTTAGAAGAGATTCATAAGCAGTCAGAGAATTGCTGTTGAGAATTGTCCACTAATTTTGCACTGATATTTTTTTGGGCTGCAGGAAATTTATCAAATAATTCCATTTTATATTTCAAAATTTAAAAGAGGTTTAATTAAAAATTGTAAAGAGTTGACATATAGTTGTTCTATAGCTTTGATTTTTTCTAGTCAAAATGAGAATAGGGTATCTCAAAGGAAGGTTTTTGAGGCATTTTTAAAATCCTGTGTTCAGAATTTCTGTTCCATGAATGTTTGATATTCTCTATTGCTAGCATGGACTACACTTGATCCATATATGTGAAAAGTATCTAGAAAACAATAATGGTAAAGTGCATTATATTCCCTCCTTTAGGTCTATTCTGAATGTAAATTAAGCTGTCAACTGAATAGTAGTTGCCTTTACCCTACTTTAGTAGAATAGTTAGCTGCCTTTACCCTACTTTTTTCTGATTTTTCTTTTAAGGTTCTCGATGTGCTTTGCTCTCTCTGTGTCTGCAATGGAGTTGCAGTTCGTGCCAATCAAAATTTGATTTGTGACAATTTACTGCCTAGAAGAGACTTACTTTTGCAAACACGTTTGATTAATGATGTGACAAGGTATAGTGACATGTTTTATTGTTATATAGAAAAAAAAGGAACTTCCGTATCTTCAATAATTTATTGAAGGAAATACTGTAACCTAAGAAATGTCCCATAGATTTCAATATTGAGACACACACTTTGGGAAGCATTTCTGTATTATGTATTAACTTCTGAAAAAAAAAACATTTTTCCTAACAATAGGGCATTTCGTAATGGGAACTGTGCTCAAATAGAAATTGTTAATTAATAGTAAGATCTGTTCTGAAATTGAAACGTGAAAGTTGCTTGTTTCTGAGTCAAAACAGAGCGTGTAAACATACTGTGAAGTACTTGTGTGTTTTAAGAGGGATATGATTTCCTTGCAACCTCACTTTGATTTTCGGAAATGATCTTGTTATTTCTCGTTTGACTGTAAGTTTTTCAAAGCATGGAACTCTGCTTTAGAAGATGATTCTACAGCAGCTTTATAATATTATATAAAATGGGTCACTTTTTAAAATATTGTAAGGAAAATGTGGATATCTACACACTTACTATATTTGTAAAGTGAATTTGACAATTATACAGCAATATGATTATTATGTTGCATTTTATGTTTACACTAACTGGCTTCCATTTTCTTTCTTAGCATAAGGCCAAACATATTTTTGGGTGTTGCTGAGGGCTCTGCACAATACAAGAAGTGGTACTTTGAGTTAATAATTGATCAGGTTGATCCGTTCTTGACGGCAGAACCCACCCATTTACGCGTTGGATGGGCCTCTACTTCGGGTTATGCCCCCTATCCTGGAGGTGGAGAAGGATGGGGGGGCAATGGTGTTGGTGATGACCTGTACTCCTACGGTTTTGATGGCCTTCATCTATGGTCTGGTAAGTACTTTGTGAACTACCACTAATCTTTCATTTAGCAGTTACCTACCTTTCCGTTCAGTACCTTTGTTTACATAACATGTTATTTTATAATGATCTACATTCAGAACTCTGGGTTATTTAGAAGTTCAGATCAGACTTCTTGACAGAAGTGTTAGCCAATATTGAATTATACCAATCAGACTTTTTAGTAGATAGCTTCTTTTTTCATGATTTTGATCAAGGAATGGCATTTTCTGGATCTAGATCAATGCTGACTTCATTCTATCTGTTCAAAATCAATGGATGCATTGATCTCAGATGAGTTAATTCTATAGGGATCTACATTTGCATTATTCTTTTATTTTATATCTACAGTTGAAGAAAAATGACAGTTATCCTTAGACTTGTTAATAGATTTAATAAATTGAATTAAAAATTTGATAAATAGCTTCATAAAAAGACATTTTTTTCAATGAAAAGTAATAGTTACTACAGTATTACCAGCTTTGTTATTTTAGTCCTTGTGTGTACAGTCTTTAATTTTGAAGTATCACGCTATTTTTTCTTCCAGATCTCTTTTGCATACACAGTAAATGATATTATTTTTTAGCTTGTTCAACTTGTGGGTCATGATTTAATGTGCGATTTTCAAAGCATGTAGGCAAAATCATTAATTTCCCCTTATTTCTCAGTGCCTTTAAATGCTATATACATCTAGATATTCTTTAATTGCTCAGAAAATAATAGTGTGGGGTCTTGCAATTAAAAGGTGTGTTTTAAGTACATCACATATAAATACGCTGAAGTTAATTTTATGACATTAATTCTATCATTTTCTAATTTGGGGACTTTTCATTTATCAATTATATTAGCATTGTTCTAGCATAAAATGCGCACACATAATTCAATATTTTATTTTAGCACTTCTGAACAATTATCCAATGTCAGAAGTTATGTTTTTTGGGAGAAGACTGGGAGGCATATGTAACATCCAGCCATTAGAAATCATTAATACAAAATTAAACTTTAATTAAACCTCAGAAATACAGTACTGGAAAGTCTCTTAAATCTCATCTCCTGCCGTAAGGGAAAATTTCAGGTACTTAAACTGCCCTGGACAGTTGATTTGACTTGTTCTTAAGAAGTTCCAAACACAGTAATTTGGAATAGTACTTAACTGCTTAATTAGACTTGCTTTACAGGTAAAATATAATGTTTTCAAGGGAATTGTTTTGAAAGGAAATCTGAAGAGACATTCATTGGATTGAAAAACTGTAGTTATATCTAAATGTTAGATTACTTCAGATGTGTTATCTCTAGTTAATTGCTATTATAAGAGCTGAGTCCTGTGCATGTCTGTAAAGTCTAAACTTCCCAGGCAGCGAAAGTTAAGCTCCGTCTGTTTAGCGTATGGCTGTAGTTGATAAAGAAAACCTGGCCCATCAAATTCTTGATCCATTTTTTGATAATTCGGTATACTATTCTGCCTCTTGATTGTGTAAACCTGGATATTGGCCATAATCACAACTCCAGTAGAATTTTAGAACCATAGAATAGATTGGGTTAGAAGCTGCCTTAAAGATCATTTGGTCCAACCCTCTGCCACAGGCAGGGATGCCACCCACTAAACCAGGTTGCTCAGGGCCACATCCAACCTGGCCTTGAACACTCCCAGAGATGGGGCATCCACAACTTCTCTGGACAACCTGTTCTAGTGTCTTACTGCTGAATATTCACATATATGTGAATCTGGTATTTCACAAAAACTAAAGAAAAATAGATCTATAAATGTTAGTTTTATAAAGAGGGTATAATTTTCTGTGCCTCATTACTCTTGCATCAGCGTGGACTCGCATATCAGCTCAGCATGTTCTGTCTTGTGAACAGTGTCAGGGGTTTCAAGTTAATCACTCAGTTTATGCAGTTTTCTGCCGTATATCAGTTTTAAGAATGTTAACTCACTGTTTCTAAAAACAGAACTGTTCATAAAACAGATGAAGGCAAGATCATGTCTTAATGACTATGAAGAAAAAGCTTGATTTTTTTCAGTGTCAAACCTCTAAGAACCTGCTTGAAGCTTCTGATTACTGAATACTTTTATCCTAGGTCGAGTACCCAGAGCTGTAGCATCTGTCAATCAGCATTTATTAGCATCTGATGATGTGGTTAGCTGCTGTTTGGATCTAGGTGTACCCAGCATTTCATTCC
This sequence comes from Lepidothrix coronata, assembly GCF_001604755.1. NCBI lineage: Eukaryota > Metazoa > Chordata > Aves > Passeriformes > Pipridae > Lepidothrix > Lepidothrix coronata. Next base: position 2,010,531 of record NW_016690348.1, on the reverse strand, counting down.
GCATTAATGGACAGCCTGTACAGGGAATGTTTGAGAACTTCAGTACAGAAGGGTTTTTCTTCCCTGTTGTAAGCTTATCAGCAGGTGTAAAGTAAGTACAACTTATTTTTAATTGTTTTCTTTTTTGTCTTGTCCAAATTCATTTATGATTTCTTCTGTTTTGTTCTGGTTTTGTTGTTTCTGCCAAACTAGCAGCTGGGAGGAAGTCAGGAAAGTGCTGATTTGTTCAGTGATGATTTCACTTAAAAGTGAAATGTGAACCTGTAAGCAATTTGAGTAAGTCACAGTGTCTGAAAATTATTATTTTATGATTATTCAGTGACCTAGGGGAAATTAATTTTGTCTCATTCCAATTATCAGTGAAAAAAAAAGGACGTTAGAAACACAACACCAGATTTGACACTAATTAAAATTCTCACTGGCTTTCTCAGCAGGGAGTAAAAAGCCTAAATCATCATGAAAAGTGATACTATATTCAGAGTAGGAAACAAAAAAACTGATGAGAATCACTTTTGGAATCTTGTTACTAGTATTGTCCATGCCTTACCTGTTCTGTTTCTAAAACACTGAGTTTTGAACTTACTGTAATCAGTTTTTAATAGTTATTTTACCTTTGGTGAATTCGGAAAATCTGTAGAATCAAGCAGAATAAAGGAGGACTGGGAAAGGCTTAGTAAATCAATTTTCATTTTTTCCCTGGAAGTGACCCTACTATGTAGCTGCATTTGTACAAAGATTTTGAAAATGTTCATTACTTTTTTCTGTAAGAAATCTGCCTAAACTGGTGTAATTATTTTTCTTCATTCTTATTTGATGTTGCTTGTATATTTGTGAGAGCATTTTCTTTTGTAGTTTTTAGTACCTGATATATATAATTTTCTGTGCCTGTTATTATATGAAAGAAAATGTTATTACATGGGAATCCTGACTTCATGAATGGAGAAGAGTGTTCTGGGCACAAACTCTTATGTTTCTACTTCTGCTCTGGTTTATCTAGTTTTTCTCAGCTATCTGTGAATTTCTCAGTCTCTGCTTCTGAGTCATCTTCATCATTCCATCATCAATTTTTCCTTTCTATACCCTTGTCAGAGACCTTCACTGTCTCCTGTCCTTCGGAGTTATGTTGCTTTATATTTGATTTTAGGAGAGTTCTTTAGAAGGTTAAGGTCAGACAAAGTATAAGAAGTTTTTCAAATCAAAAGATTTGAACCTTTCTACTAAAATAAGAGAAAAAAATAAAGCCACAACTTCTTGGAGTGTTCAGGTTTGTAAAAGAGACTGTGCAGCAATAGGAAGATACAGCCTGTATGGAGGTTTAGATGCTGCAGTGAAGAGCAGGGATAAAACAGACCTCAGAACAAATGAGAAAATAAAGATCAAGTGAGATTTGCTACAATTCAGAAAAATTGAGCAAGTTGGAAGGAAGCAATGAGCTATTTACCCATCTGTAGCTGGCAAGGGAAGAATTGAATGAGAGGTTTTTAATTTCAATTCTTTCTTTGACTTTTGTCTGTTTAGGAAGTTAGACTTCTAGGTCTTAGGATAAAATTGAACTCCTTTATTTTTAAGGTGTTGTGATATGTGTGGGAGCTTTCCATAAAGAGACATCTAAACTCAGAGTTGTCATCTCAAATATTTAGCTGCCTTGGGAACATTCAAATATTTTAAACAACGCATTTTTAAAATTAAATTAGAAAGTTTATGCATAATAGAATTATTCAGTAATAGTCCATTTCTTGTGAACATTAAACCATTTCAGGTATTTGTGACCTGTGCTTATGTGCACTCTGTTTGAGAAAACTTCTGTGTCTTAATTGTTCTCCTCTTTTTAAAAATGTCAATGAAATATGCTGATCTGATAGCTCTAGAATTTCTATAGGCTTCTTGTCACTCCATCACAACAAATGTAGAGGCTATTTGTAGAGGTAACAGGGTAGGGTTTTTTTAAACTTTTCTGTGTTTGTTTATCTCTAGAATTTGCCTACTTGAGGACCAAAGTATGCAGCTGGGCAGTTTTTATCTCTGTTGTTTTCCTGGTATATTCTTAAATTTATGTGAAAAATATATCTCTGAGGAGAAACAGAACACTTTAGGGGTTTATTAGGCATCTTAGTTGTGCTTCTGAAGCTCATCCCAGTTGTAATATTTGGTATAATGTTGTTTGCTTGATTTAAGTCTTATGATTTAATGTTTTGTTTGGGTTTTTATTTCTCTTGTGAGCCAACTGCCTGCCTGAGTGCACTGAGAAGTTACTTTAAAACTTTTAAGTTATATACCAATAGTCCTGATAGTATTTTTAGAGTAACAGTCCAATTTAAAGTAGATTTGTGTTTCCAAATCCTTTAAATCCATTAAAAAATTCACAACTTACAACTGTTTGATTTTAAGTGAGAAACATTTAAATATACAACAGTAAATGATTAGTTTTGCTTTAGCCAAAACAAATTTTCAAAAAAGAGTGGGTAGGTGATGGTGTAACTGATAGTATCTGCTCGTATCAATCCTTGGTAACTCTTTGGTGTTCATGAAAACATGAAGTGCACCTGCATCTTTGTAGATGGTAATCAAATAAATGTTTAAGTCTCTAAATGATTTATTTATGATGCTAGTATATACTGACTATTTGAGAGTCTAACTGCTTCATTGGAAATTGCACAGAGTTCGTTTTTTGTTGGGTGGACGTCATGGAGAGTTTAAATTTCTGCCTCCTGCTGGCTATGCTCCCTGTTATGAAGCATTGCTTCCAAAAGAGAAGATGAAACTGGAACCAGTGAAAGAATATAAAAGAGATTTTGAAGGAGTGAGGGATTTGTTGGGTACAACACAATTCCTCTCGCAAGCTTCTTTTATCCCTTGTCCAATAGACACCAGTCAGGTATGTGAAATTTGCGATAATTGGACCATAAAATATATCTGTGCAAAATTTAAATTCACACTATAAAAAGTAAGGTAGCTTCCCCCTTTCTTAGCAATTCTTCATTTGTGTGTTGTGGTGTACTAACCAAACTAGATGATCTTGGATATAGAAGGTATGGTAACGAATGTTTTTTTATTTCTGAAATTGTTATTCTCTTTTCTTAGATTGCTCTTCCTTTTCATCTCGAAAAGATAAGGGACAAGCTAGCTGAAAACATCCATGAACTGTGGGGAATGAATAAAATAGAACTGGGCTGGACATATGGCAAGGTATATTTTGAATGACCTGCCCGGGTACAGTCACCTGTATTAGGTTAAGTATCCTACCAGAAAACATGGATTTGGATGTTTAATGGCTGTCTGTACATTACCAGCAATAGGTGAACATGTAAGGTGGAAGGAGACAGTGATATTAACTTTTTGATGACTTTTTTAAACATTCAAATTCCTCAAAAATTCCTTTTGTTATTTAATTGTGGATTATAAATGAATAATGTGCATTAAATTACAATGCACATTATAAATTACAATGTGCATTATAAATGAATCATGAGAAAGTACATTTATATAGTGATGAGTAGCTGTCATTGATAAAAGATAAAAGAGATTGCTTATAGTGTCTTCATTATTGCAAAGAATTAACTGGTTTTTTTACTGTGATTCTTGATTCTGATATCAGGAAAGTACTATTTTCTGTTACTTGTTGCAGATACGAGATGATAATAAAAGGCATCATCCTTGTCTTGTGGAATTCTCAAAATTACCTGAGACAGAGAAGAATTATAATCTACAAATGTCAACTGAAACACTCAAGTGAGATTTAAATATTAAGAATATAAAGTTTTTTTGTTTGTTTTTATTCAAGCAAATCATACTGTTTTAAGATATAAAAAACATTAGAACATCTCATTTAAAGTGTGTTCTGCTAACTTTGCCAGAAGTCCCAGGAACCCCTTCAGAGTGATTTAGAAAAACAATGTCTCCACAGAGATACAAAGGAAGAAACACCACCAAATCCTGTTAGTTTTAATAAAGTGTGTAACTCTCAAGCTATAGATTTGGGCCTTTTTAGACTTTGAAGGTCTTACTTATTATTGTTATATATTGTTATACAACTTATATATATATATATATATATATATATAGTTATATAACTTAAAATCCCATTGTTTTTAATTACTTCCCTGTTTTTTAAATATAATTTCTTCTGTGTATTTATAGTCAAATAAAAAAAAATTTTTATTTGAGCAGTGTAATGTTGGGTTTCAGTAATGCTACTTTTTTATGTTGGCAGAACCCTTTTGGCCCTTGGATGTCACATTGTTCATGCTCATCCAGCAGCTGAGGAAGATCTTAAAAAAGTCAAACTTCCTAAAAAGTATGTACCTTATGATAATTGTTATATATTATAAATATAAAATGTTTTAAGGTCATTTAAAAATACTTAATATGAGCCCCATACTTGTTATGGTCTTACAGATCAATACAGGCTGTTACCCTGCCTGTGAGGATGATTGGCTGTGAATACTGTTGTGTTACATCACCTTGTGAAGTTATTCTGAGACAGAAACAGTCACATACTTAAACCACATGCAATTGTGTTACATGATCTTAAAATAGACACTCCAAAGTTAAAAGCAACATTTCAGTGTTTTTCTGCTTCATGGAAAAGAACAGTTTATGAGTATGATAGTAAATTTATCTACTTGAAAGAAGCTATACCATTTTCCCATAACTCGTTTCAATTTACACCTCTCCTCTCTCCTCCAAGAAAAGGTTTGTTCAACATACACACATTTCCATAGACATTATTAATGCATTTCTTTAAAGAGGAAAAGTAGAAAATTACTGGTTTTACCATGTTGCACATTTCTTGAAAATGTACATATGCGGATTATTGTGTTAAATATATATTTTTTACTTTAATTTCTATTTGGTAGCTAAACTGTGGCAATCAGAGCTAAAAGAATTGAATATGTCTTTTATTTAGACTTCTTTAAGTCATCATTAGTAATCATCCCAAAAATGGTGAAGATTAATCAAGGATTACATCTGTATTTTAGTGTTGACTGTGGGGACCCTGTAGTCCTCCTGGGACAGATTAAAGCCCTGTTCTGCAACAAAACTTGAAGACAGAAAGAGAAATCAGTTTATCAATCCACGAGATGTATTTTTTTCCTGAAACAGCTTTATCCATGAGAAAAAAAGTTAGGTTTTCAAAGAGAGCACTAAAATATGTAGTTTTGTGATATGGGAAATGGTAATCTTGATCCAGCTGATGGCATTAATTTAAAAAAAGGGAAAAAGATCTTCAGGCAGTCTATGATAATACTGGTTTAATATTATTGTCTTGTTGAAATACCTACTGCCTATATGAATTGTCCTAGCAAATGGAAATTATCTGATTTGAGCAAGAGAGATTCTGCACGTCTTAAAAGGAGGGTAGTCTTTATACAATATGGAAGGGTTGGAAAAGGTACTAGTTAGGGCTAAAAATCTACTAAACTTATTAGTCAATGAAAAAGTGTGACGAATGATAGTTAAAATGATTTTTTCTGTTGGAAAAATGGTAATGCAGTCCCTACAGAATAGTGAATTAAAATGCCATACTTAATAATACATAAAAGATAATTTCATAAGAAGTCATCATACAGATCTTTAAAATAGAAATTATTTGAAAGGTTTAAAAGACAAATTTAAAAAAATATATAAAAATTAGTCATTCAACAACAATTTTGTTGTTTTGTAGCACCACTTAGGCATGCATATATGGATCTGAGTCACATTTAATTAGCTAGTGTGGGAGTAGGTGGAAAATGAGACTGTCAGCTAGAATCCAGTTTATATCCCAGTCAATGACCAAATGTAATGCAGGATTTTTGCAAAGAAATGGGAGAATAGGAGATAAAAAAAATGGAGAGAGAAAGTGAGCCCCAGGCCATGAATGCCACGTAGTATGATTTAAATACCATAACTGGGATTTCTCTGTTTTGCCTTGTTGACTTACAGTTACATGATGTCAAATGGATATAAACCTGCCCCTCTTGATCTTTCTGAAGTGAAATTGTTACCTTCTCAAGAATTTCTAGTTGACAAACTAGCAGAAAATGCACATAATGTCTGGGCAAAAGACAGAATAAAGCAAGGATGGACCTATGGCATTCAGCAGGTAAGAACTTCTTTAGGTGCATTTGGAATAACTAAAGAATGTGAGATTTTGTATTCTAGAACATCAATTGGGAAGAGAGTGTTAAGAAGTTAAATATCAAATATTGTGTAATATCTGGAAAAATTAGAGGGGGTGGGAAGCAGGAAAAGGAACCTTGACCATGAAAGTCTGAGTAGACTGTAAGACCTGTATGGTTGCAGCTGCAGGATGTATGGGAATATATTTCCGTCCTTCTCTTTCATTCTTGTCTTCCGTTATTAATAATCGAGCTTGCATTCATAGAACTCTTCTTCGTCAATGCTCTGTCTCTTCTGTAATCTTAACATGATTTCAGAATACATTCTGTCTTATTATAAAAAGTCTTTGTGTTGTTTAAACAGAGTTTTCTTTTTGTTCTCTTTTATAACCCCTTTCAGGATCTTAAGAACAAACGTAATCCTCGGCTAGTGCCATATGCATTATTAGATGAACGCACTAAAAAATCAAACAGAGATAGCCTCCGTGAAGCTGTTAGAACATTTGCAGGCTATGGTTATAGTATTGAACCACCTGACCAAGAGATAGGTATGCACTTCCAAAAAGAATCATGGTCTTTTTTTCCCCCCGGTGCTGTGAAAAAGCATAAAACTGAAATATAGGGAAAACAGAAGATATTAATTAATAGTAGGGTATTTTTCCAGTGAATTTTAATGAAAGGTGCAGAGACACTTTTAAAATTACTTTTATATTATTTAGGTCTTTGTTGGGAGTTTTTTTTAAAGATTGGCTGTAGTTAATGACATGATAATTCTAATTACCTGATTTTTTAGATTGGAGAAAATCTGGAGTGTGAGTGGGCATACTGGTTTTCATTTGGAAAGAAGGAAAGAAAGAAAATAATATAGGTTGCATTTAAAAAGAATTATTACATAGTATGTAGATTAGGTTTGACTACTTCAGTTTTTTAAGCAGTCTTCAAAGAAGCTCACCAAGTTTAATAATTTTTTTAAATTGAAATCAGGAGCAAAAACTTGTTTAGAAGTTTTTCTTCATATATGCTATAACACTGTAATTTTCAACAAAAAATCCAAAATGAAACAAAACTTATTCTGTAATTTTAAAAAAATGTTCTAAATGCATTGACTTGTGTAGGAAAATAATTTTTTGTATTATAATACTACATTATTGCATTGGATTATATTGCATTTAGTAATCTTATGCTTCTGTTTCCTCTACTCAGTTTTGTGTTTGGGGCTCTGAATTGAGTGGTACATTGAAATATGCTGATTCTACATAGCAGATGATCCCTCATCCTGTACAGAATTAGAATGTGGTAACCTTTGCATGCTGACTACTGTTACTCTTTTTGTAACATTTACTGTGAAGTTTCTTAAATATGCAATGGTAGATGAGATAGAAAATACTGGGGACAGATGAAAAGCTAGTCAGTGACATTTATAATTTAATTTTATTATTAAAAGTGGGGGGGTTTTCTCTGTTCATTTTTACAGCTGACCAAACAGTGGAAAAAGTCAGCATCGACAAGATACGATTTTTCAGAGTAGAAAAATCTTATGCAGTGAAGTCTGGAAAGTGGTACTTTGAATTTGAAGCTGTGACAGGTGGAGATATGCGTGTTGGCTGGGCCAGGCCAGGCTGCCGACCTGACATAGAGCTGGGAGCTGATGACCAAGCATTTGTATTTGAAGGAAGCAAAGTCAGTACACCTTTACCTCTTTTGACCTATGAACAGGCTAGACAGAGAACTACAGTATAGGTTTCCTCTGTATACTCCAGATCAAGTACAGGAATTTTTTCTGATTCACAGAAATATATCTCTGAGCCCTGTTTCATGCAGAATAGTATCTGCATTTTGGTTCCGTTAATTGAAATTATGCTAATAAAGATGTGTTGGTTTATATCTTCCTAGGATCTACCCAACCAACTAAAGAAGTCTGTCGCAACCATAAACAAAATACAGCATTCACTTCCATTTTTTTAATGTGGTGTTTTACAAAAATCAAACAAAAGGTTCTTCAATGACTGGAAGAGGGAACCACAGTTCTGTTTTCCCTTTTCTGTCTTTTCTGCATTCTGCATGTTCTTCCTTCCCAAGCTTGACTCCTAAAAGAGCAGAAAGATAATAAATACACTGCATGTGAGAAGTGGAATCCAGTGAACAGTAGTTATCATCCAGATTCTAAATTGCTGAAGTTAGGGCTTAGTTGCTCTTTGTCTCTATTATCTCTAAGACAAAACCCATGATCAGTTTGCAAATTACTTGGGGATCCTGGAAAATGAAATGTTTGTTTTTCTTTATTTACTTTGTATTTAATTTCTACTTTTAGCACTGTGGTTGTTCACTTGTTTTTCCATTTAGGGCCAGCGTTGGCATCAAGGTAGTGGATTCTTTGGACGAAGCTGGCAACCAGGAGATGTGGTTGGTTGTATGATAAACTTGGATGACAAATCAATTATCTTTACTCTGAATGGCGAGTTGCTAATAACAAGTAAAGGGTCAGAACTTGCATTTGCCGACTTTGGAATAGAAAATGGTAATTTCCCTTTTTTAGTCATATGGTTATGAGAAGAGAAAACAAAACAACAACCAGAAAAACTAGTCTGTCATAATGATTCAGTGAGCTGAGAAATGATATTTCACCGGTGTGAGCCTTCAGACTATGCTACACGTTAACTTCATAAATATTTATTTTGAGAGTGCTTCTGTGGCACCAATTGATTTTCTTTTTTTTCCTTTGACCACATTAATGGGATTTTAGCAGTCGGAATGGGTAAATTTTCTTCAAGCCTTGCTCTTTGATAGGCTTACTCTCAGGACTAAACTTCAGTACTAAGAGATGGTAGTAATAAGTATCCTGAAAAATTCTCAAAAGCTGAAAATGTAGTCTCTGATTATCTTACTGGAGCATAAATGTATTATGCTCATGTCCGTGAAGGACATAATGAATATGTCCTTCACTATGTGGTGAGAGTCTGCACCCAAAGAATATAAGTTGAGTGATTTGTAATTTTTTTTTCTTTCATCCTATTCATAGCTGATCTGAATTTATCCTTTACCTGGCATAATTTTCATCTTCTGTTTTTGGTCTTTGTTTTTTCTAAAAGTAGGATCTATATGACTGTAGTAAAGAAGGCAGGACATATTTTCAAACTGTTTTGCTTTATGTTTTAGTGGACATTTTTTTTTTGTAAGTGTAGCTTCTCCAACCAGTAGTAGCTTCATACCTGTTAGTAATGGCCAGAAGACTTTGCAGTTGCTCACTGTCCCTCTTTGATGTTACCATGGACAGAGTTTTTCTAACAGTAGAGAATGAGGATCTGCCTTAACAAAGCTATTCTGAAGGCTTAAATTAAAGTTTGGGAGAGAAAATTTCTCCTTTAGGGGTTGAACTGTTGTCTCCAAGTTCTGGTTCTTGAGAAATGGAGAAATAGTTCAACAGTCTTTCTTCCCTCTCTATTGGCTGCTATAAAGTTATATGGAGATCAAAGAGTTGAGTCATAAAAAGTACTAGCATTGAGGAAGTGTGTGTCCATTGTGAATGATGGAGGAATGAAGGCTAGCAACAATGTACTGAGATAACTAAACCTCTTCTCAAAGTCCTTTTGAAACTTCAGTGCCCTCAGAGATCATACTTAATATTTGTTAAATAACTCTGATCTAGCCAAGGTTGGCTTCTAGAGTCCAACTCATTGTATAACACCATGTGTGTTAGTCTAAAAATGAGGAAGATAAATAAATTATTTTATATAATGGCCAGTCTTCGGGAGCGAAGATTTGGGAAAGGTCATTGACCCTTCGAGCCTGCGCAGTGGATTTTTTAGGTGAGACACAGCGTGCGCTGAACTGAGCCCACCCTTTAATCCTGAGGTTCATCTGCCGGGGCCGAGTGAAACTCGGACAGTGGCAGTGAGGGTCTCAGAACGTAGGTTTGTTTAGAGTGACCTTCTCTTAGATGGATTGCCTTACAAGGCTGACGAGCTCCATCTGCCCGGGGGGCCGGGAATTGAACCCGGGTCGCAGCGGTGAGAGTCCTGCACCCTAACCACTAGACCACCAGAGGCCCCTAAAATAAATTATTTTAGTAAATTAATAACTGACTTGAGCAAATATTTTCAAATGTGATTGTCCACAAAACTACCTCTTGACTTCACATTTTTTGTTTATTTTTCACACAAATCTACTACTTACTAAGAACAACTTTGAACTGGTTTAATATTTAAATAAACAGGATAGTGCCTAAGTCTTCAGAAATTTTGGTAGCAATTATATTGAATCTAGAAATTAGTGTTTAAAGTGGCTTTAAATCCTTGCTAATGTCATCATTTCATGTGCATTACTTGTAGGAGCTAAAGTTCAATCCAAATTAGAAGGATTAGAAGTTTTTAACTAAATTACTGTTGGGGTTTTTTTGATTTTTGTTTCTTTAGGTTTTGTTCCAATTTGTGCACTGGGCCTATCTCAGATTGGTCGCATGAACCTTGGAATGGATGCCAGTACATTCAAGTATTATACAATGTGTGGCCTTCAGGAAGGTTTTGAACCTTTTGCTGTCAACATGAACCGAGATGTTGCTATGTGGTTTAGTAAACGCTTACCAACATTTGTCAATGTACCAAAAAATCATCCTCACATTAAGGTAACATTACAAATTAGGGAGACACCTGTTTAACAACTGTTTGTTTAGCAAGCTGAGACATTAAACCCTTACTGATACTTACTGTCATCGGATACTTTGTCATATAAACCTATTAAGTCACTCGGATAATTCCAGATGATCTTGTCTATCTTCAGTTTCATTTATGGCAGTGTAGATTCCTATGGATATATCTATCTTTTTTATTATGTGTGTTACTAATTTATTTTGTGGTTAGTTACTGGAAACATGTCAGTTATGTTTTTTTTATATTCTATCTTACGCCTACATTCACTTTTTAAACCTTCTCTACTATATATATTTCGTAAATGTGTAAAAATTGTTCAGCTGAAGTCTGAGGATATTTAAGTGTACCTGTGGTGTTGCTGAGTGGTTTTTTCATTCTTATGATGCACCAGTGATAGGAATTCCACAACTCCCTGACTAATGTACTCTGGAGCAGAATAATAATTCCTGTACTTTCTATAAAATATTTGTTATTAATATATTCCAAAATGATAAGTTTGAATTCCTGATAAGTTTTCTTTTATTATAAACTATCTAAGCCATTTACTTTAATTTAGATATAGCCAACTATTCCTTAATAATTCTCTGAACATTTCCTTTCTAAGTAAAATACTTTTCACTGAATTCCAGCTAAATGATCTCAGCATTTTTTTCAGTTCATCAGGATCACCTCAACACTATTCCTGTCTCTAAAATTTTTTTAAATGTTCCTGTAACTGAATTTAAAAACATACTCACTTTTCCAGAACAAGGGAAAGTGGTATCAGACTACTGTGATAGTTCGTAATGGCCATCTGAACAATTCTAATTGATATTTTTGCTCATTGTGGTAGAAAACTACTGATTGTTGTGAAGCAGTTGTTCAATGTCTTGTGCACTCAAAGTTAATTAATTTACTAAAATATATAGGGGGGGTTTTATGCTGTATAGAACAACTTGAAATACTGTAATCAGAATATACCTAATCTGTTGCTTCCCTTGCTCTAACCCTTGCAGGTTAGATTCAATGTCAGAGAACAAAGTTGCATAGTTTTGAAGTTAATTATTTTTGAAAAATTTAAGTTGGCTCTCTCAGTTTTCTCATTCTCTAGTTGCTTAATGAAAATTTTCAGAATTTTTTTGGATAGTACTATTTTAAAATATTTCTGTAATTTTTAGATATGGAGAATTGATGGAACCATTGAAAGTCCACCTCGGTTAAAAGTAACTCACAAAACATTTGGCACACAGAACAGCAATTCAGACATGATATATTGTCGTTTGAGTATGCCTGTTGAGTTCCACTCATCGTTCAACTTTGGCATGGGTGTGGAAAATGCCTCATCTGATGTTTTCCAAAAACGGTCAGGCTTGGCTTTAGTTATCCTATCTCTTGCTTTCCATGTAAATGCAATATGTTCTATTATTCTTTATTATTTTACACTCAAAATTTCATAGTTGTTTTTAAACACATAGCATAGGAGGCATGTTATTAAGATTTTTTTTTTTATTCTTGAAGGTTTTAATTGATTTATAACCCGCCTTTGCTGCAAAGACAAAAGAGAACCATATCTAAAGAGGTGCTTCAAAAGGTTTAAAATTATTCATTTCTAAGCAGCACCTTAACTGCAATCAATTATTTTTCTTGTATATTTGTATCCTCTGCAGTCTTAACTAATGCATATTACGTACCCAGCAAACATTAGTTAGCTTGTAAGTATACTTAGTCTAATAATGAGCAGCTTTTTACTACCTTTTTTTAAAACTTATTTACTAATTTTTCTTTATCTGTAGAAAGCACAGCCAAGAAATTGCTGCTCCTTCTACTACAGTAAGTAAATATATTGAGATACTTCGTTCATCAAATGCTTTGAAGTAGATTTAGTGTGGCAGAATGTTCTTTAGAAATTGATCTGTTGAAAGTAGCCTTTTTAATAATTTGCTATGATATAGCAATGTTTATAAATAATGATATCCAGAGTTGCACAACTTGAAGCATAAACTTTACCATCTTAAACCACTGTCTGCTTTTTTAATTTAAGAGCATTTTAAATTCGTTTAAGAGAATGTGAATTACTATTAAAGTTTGATATATTGGAGGGGTTTTTTAAAATCACTATTTGAGTATTCCTTGATAAAATTCCTTGATTTCTATTACTAATATGCTCTATTCCTCTTTTCAGTATTTTTACTCACTAAGGATATTTGCTGGCCAAGACCCATCCTCTGTCTGGGTTGGCTGGGTAACACCAGACTATCATTTTTACAGTGAGAATTTTGACCTAAATAAAAATTGTACAGTGACAGTTACTTTAGGAGATGAGAGAGGAAGGGTTCATGAAAGGTATGCATTTATTTATTACTTATTAAATTTATATTTTAATACTGTTGTTCAAAAGTTAATTATTTGCAAGCTTTATGATATTTTAAGCATTAATTTAAACTAATGAGAAACTTGGTTATGAAGTTTGGGTTTTCTGTGCTCATTTTTATATGAATGTTTCATATGTAGACTTCTTAGAGTGAATATATTTATCATTAATGTTCCATTTGAAAGAATGTTTTGTGATGTTTCTTTCATTTAACATCTGTATTTACTCACTGTAGATAAACTTGTTTGTTTTACTGTATCTTATATGTGCACACAGAGGCCTGTGAAATTTTTTCATAGTTTTAAAATAGGAGAAAGAATTTATTTAGTCTAATGCATATATTACGAAAAAAAAATTGTTAATGAGCAAAAAAACTTATAGCATGACAAGCACCTTTGAGGATCTCTAACTATTACTCCACTGAAAAAGTACATCTTCACCAAATATTGAAGTGCAGTGTGACCTATACTTTGTTCTTGCTGTTATTTCAGTGTGAAGCGCAGCAACTGCTATATGGTTTGGGGAGGAGATGTAGTTGCTAATTCCCAGAGATCAGGTCGCAGTAATGTTGATATAGAAATTGGATGCTTTGTTGACCTGGCTACTGGAATGGTGTCATTCACAGCCAACGGAAGAGAACTTGGCAGTTGTTATCAGGTATTATCGGATTTTCAGAAAGCGATCTAGTAAGATGCTGATTTTGATGTTATTTTTCTTTTCCAGATATCTAACCGAACACCATTTGTGTGACAATAACATGTTTTCCTACATCATTCTGATTTTATCCCTCTTTTTCTCACTCTCTCTACTATAAGGCTACATTTTTTTGAGCTTCTTACAGTTGTTTCAAGTGTTGAGGAAGGACTATTGGTAGATATGTTCAGAGAAATATTTTTTTTAACCTCTCAGTTCATGTGATACAAAATCTTGATTTATAACCTTAAATCTTGTTTTATAACCTTATTCTTTAAAATACTTTTTGTCAACTGAATCTGTTATACAATACTGGGGAAGAAAATATTTAAATTAGCATAAGGTCAAAATTAAACTATAAGTGTTGTAATTTTTGGTATGAATTAAGAAAAAATTCTGCAGATAGCTGTGATTTGGAGACCTTGTGATTTGATAAATTTCAAAATCTTAAATTCAAATATGCATTAATGCACAAAGCCAAAGTAAATGCGGTGGGCCCTAAATACTATCAACACGCTCAAAATGAAAAGTCATTATGCAAAGGGATCAGTAGTTGACAGAAGCTTTCAGCACCAGATTATTGAGATTTTCTCTTAGTAAGATCTGTTGTCCATAGTAGAGCATCCACTGTGGAAGAAGTTGTCCAGTGTTAGGAACAATTCATTGCTTTCTTCAATGTCACCCCCCAGATTTTTAATCCAGATAAAACTGAAATGTTATCTGACTAAATTTAATGGAACTTGTATACTGACTCCATTGAAAATGATTGTGGCAGGGTGGCACATAGCCTGTAAATGGGGGTAGGAGATTATCTAGAAGCTGTGATTTTGGTATATTTTGTAATAGTGGTCAGAAACGTCCGTGCCACACTGGGAGGATATTGAATGTCAACATCCTGGGAAAAAAACCCACATAATTAAAGTGCTTGAGCCCTGCTTTGTTGTTTTTCTAACTAGGTACAAATTAATATGACAGCTTCTGAACAAAACCTGGAAGTTTGGTATGCTTTTTTTATGATGGGTTTTTGTTTATTTTTTTTCATGGACAGCCTTTAGCTATTCTTATTTTGTAAGGAGATCTATGGAAAGACAGATGTAGAAGAGGCCTGTTACTGAATTTAGTGTAGAAAACACTTTCAGGTTTTTCCTCATATGACTTGCATTTAATATAACCACGTTCTCTGTATTAAATTTAAAATTATCTCAGAGAATACCAATATTTCTCTTCTGTTTCTTCTCTTTGTCATGGAAAAATACCTGGAGTTGCTTTTGGAATTGTTTTTCAATAAACATGATAACACTTGGTCTGCTGACAAATGAGAAAAGTCAGCACTTTTTATAGAGATAAAACAGTATATTCCAACAGGATTGTTAAGTCTGAGGGTGAAATATTACTCAATTTTTGCTTATTTTGAGTCATCTAAGTATTTTCTGTGGTTTTGAAAGTAGTGAGAATAGCGTTATGTAATTTCCATTTCTTGAATATTTTTACCATAAAGTACGATCTTTAAAATATTGTAATAAATCTAATCACTTGCCCAAATTGCCACAAATAACTGATATGTGTCTGGTCTAGGTAATTATTCTAGTTGTATAAATTCTTGCACTTCTCAGCTTTCTTAACTGAAAGAGGACAATATTTGTATGCTGTTTTCATTTTAAAAGGTCTATGGGTCAATACATTGTGGAGATAAAATGAATTTTGCTGTAGTTCCTGATTTAACTATTGAATGCCACAGTGATATTCAGGAAAACAAAACAAAACAAAACCACTAGAAAGGTAAAGGGAAGATACAGTATACATATATATTTGAGATTTTGTCATTAATTGTCAGGTCACAGTTAAGGTATTTGTAGCAGAAAGGAGATCTTAAATATTGGTTTAAAGATGTTTTATTTTACTTTTTTAGTAATAGTTCTCTGATCCTCAGACATGGCTAGAAATTACAAATTCAATTATTATTACTAGGAAATAGCTATCTTTGGTCAGAGGCTGAGAGTTATATTGTCTCAGCTATCTTCAGACTTTGATGAAATAATAGGCACATTAGTAATGTCTTGCAGTCCAAGATGCCTTTTGTTTCTGGATTTGAGGTTGTGGTTTTTTCCTTATCAAAAAGTTTGGAATGTACATACCTAGCCCTATATTATTTTTTCTATGCCAATAGTGATAGTATAGAAAAATCTTTATTCTGAATATGGTTTTTTCAGTATAGGGTATAATTTTGCATTTTGTTTAAATTATATTTTGTTTTGGAGCTGTTTTTTCGTCCAAAAGAATATGTATTTTTTAATTTAATTTTTTGACTCTCAGTATGTATAATGTATATGTGTATACATGGTACACAAAATGCACAATGATATGAATAATATATTTCATTGAACTTTTGAGACTTTGACTTATTTGTATAGATGTACTTTTTTTCAGCTCCCCTGGAGCAATGACATTCTTTAAATAATATACTAATCTATAATTATATTTTAATAATATAATAATTATAAATATTATATTTATAATAGAAACACATGTTACAATTTAATAATTTATATTATAAATAATCTCTATTTCATGGCAGTAGTGGTGGGGGATCTTGTAGAGAATTCTTCAGAATAAACTGATCTTACACTGACATGCACTTTGAGTCCAACTATAATGGGGAAAGAAGGATAACACAGCAGTCACAAAAATCCCAAACACAACCAGACACTTTAAAACTGTAGCACTGTGATTCAGTGTGATTCACTGCAATTTTTTAAGACTAGAGACAGATGCTAAGCCTGAAAATAAAGAGCTCTTTAAAAAAATTACATTATTTTACTTTTAGAATATGTATTAGGAAAGCATTAATCTTGAAAGGAAATAAAGATTTGCACTATCCTAATCACATGTGCTCTCACCCTCTAGTACAAAGGGTTGAGTTTGGATATTTCTGAGAAGAAACCACACAATGTTCTTGCGAGAGCTGTTGAGATCACATAAGGCAACAGATACACCTGTCTGAAAATCAGGTGGTCCTATAAAGATAACTGCAAATGCTTTACTGTATTAGAGGTGAACTACAAGTAGACACTATTCACCACTCTAATAAAGTGTCTGGAGTCATTTGATGATAAAGTATAAGCCATACAGAATTTATTTTATATCATATTCAGGGAGGAGATTTTTTTGCATTTTTAATTTTTAAAACATTTCAACCTCATCTCATTTCTAGGTTGAACCAAACACGAAGCTTTTTCCAGCAGCTTTTTTACAGCCTACAAGCACTAACTTGGTTCAGTTTGAACTTGGTAAATTAAAGGTAGGAAATATTTTTATATTTTATAAAAAGAGAACCTTCATGTAAAGGTGTTCTTTTAAATCTGTTTATTCTTATGCAGATTCCTGTTCACTTGAATTTGTTTAGGAAAATTGAATCAAGGGCAAGAATCTTAATTTGAATTCTGTGTTTGCTTCTGTAAATGTAATTATATATGCAGTTAATTGTTTATCTGCATTTGTCAAAATAAACTCATATTGTTTGAAGAGAACACCGTTAATGTTGCAGTTATTTAATGGATTTTGTTTGTTGTAATAACGTCTATCTTTCTGTGATTTCTTTGCTATTTATAAGTTATACTTCCTTTTAATGCTATCAGTTTATTTATAATTAGACATTACAAAAATATTTTAATACACTTCTTTGTTTCAGAATACCATGCCTTTATCAGCAGCAATTTTTAAAAGTGAAGAAAGAAATCCTGTTCCTCAGTGTCCCCCTCGCCTCGATGTGCAAACAATTACACCTGTTTTATGGAGCAGAATGCCAAACAGCTTTCTGAGAGTAGAAACTGAGCGTGTCAGTGAACGTCATGGCTGGGTTGTGCAGTGTTTGGAACCACTGCAGATGATGGCACTTCATATCCCAGAAGAAAACAGGTACATTTGTAAGGAAATAAAATTACTTAATGTGGACAAAGTGTATTGAAACGGGATGTCAGAGTATTGATTAAACCTGCCTTAGAGAATATTTACACCATAGTTGTTGAGAATTTCTCATCTTATCTGCTATAACAATAATTAAGCAGATAAGATCAGAAAATTTAAGTACAAGAGACTGAACTTTAATGCCAAGTGATGACTTTTGCATACATGAGAGAAAAAGTGGCTATTTGATTTTATTTAAATTATAAAGTAACATACCCTAAATCTCTAGATCTTTAAAGATCTATAAAAAAATCTTTAAAGATTTTTCTCAGCCTGAAAAAAACAAATATAAAGAATATGCAAGTACTAATTTGCTGATTTTTTTCTGTAATAAAAGCATGTAATCTGTTCTTGTATCATCTGCACTGAATTTACATGAATTAAGTTTTTATGTTCTTATTGACAAGGTCATGCCTTTCTTAGATTTTCATTAGATTTTATCTTCAAAATGAGGATAAAAAAGATCTGTCCAAATATCAAATATCATAACCAGTGAAAAATCAAACTATCGGTAAAAGCATAGCAGAAAGATAATTTAACTGTTGCACTTTTTTCAGTTATTTTTAAATTTCTTTTAATAATTCAATAAAAAACTTAATTTATTGTTCATAAAACTGAATTCAAGAAAAGATTAAAAAATACTGTGTCTTGTGGAAAAAATGAAACCATAATCCTGAGTAAACTAGAAAGGCACACCTTAGTGACAGTAATAACACAGATTTTCAGCATGACAAATATATTTATTTTAAAAACAAGTTCTAATTTACCATAGATTTCAAAAAGCACCTATACCTTCTGTTTTGGGTTGTTTTTTTCATAAGGAGTATTAATTTTAAACAATCTCAGTTGCCACCATTTACTGTGTTTGGACAATGCACATACTGAGACTAGTTACTATTAATTTAATACTAGTGGTTTAAAGAGGAACTGACCAAAATGTGCAGAGATCACAAAACTTTTCTTTTACAAAGTTATTATTCATAGGATTGATTGGTTTCTCTTTCTTTATTTTCTAACAGATGTGTTGATATTTTGGAACTGTGTGAACAAGAAGATTTGATGAAGTTTCACTACCACACTTTAAAACTCTATAGCTCAGTTAGTGCTCTGGGTAACACTAGAGTTGCTTATGCACTTTGTAGCCATGTGGACATATCTCAGCTATTTTTTACAATAGATAATCAATACTTACCTGGACTTCTACGTTCTGGATTCTACGACTTGCTCATTAGTATTCATTTAGAGCATGCCAAGAAAGCCAAGCTCATGATGAGCAATGAATTTATCATTCCAGTTACAGATGAAACTCGAACTATTAAATTGTATCCCAATGAAACAAAGAAGCATGGTTTACCTGGAGTAGGGCTTAGCACTTGTCTGAAACCAACCTTTAATTTTTCTACTCCATGCTTTATTGCGACCACTGAAGAACATCAGACATCCAGTCCAGAAATACCCCTTGAGACACTTAAATCCAAGGCCATAAGTATGTTAACAGAGGCGGTACAGTGTAGCGGTGCTCATATACGGGACCCTGTTGGAGGACAAGTTGCATTCCAGTTTGTTCCTGTTCTTAAACTGATAGCAACATTGCTCATAATGGGTGTTTTTGATGATGATGATGTGAAGCAGATTTTACTCCTCATTGATCCCACTGTGTTTGGAGATCACAAGGAAGAAACAGAAGAAAGAACAGAGAAGGAAGAAGTTACAAAAGTTGAAGAAAAAGATGTAGAAGCTGGGGAGAAAGCAATAAAACAAACAAAAGCTCCTGTTAAGGGCTTATTGCAGACAAGATTACCAGAATCTGTTAAGCTTCAGGTGACCATTTAATATAAATGTATTATTTATGTTCTACTCTTAATGGAAAAAAGATTGTGCTTTTTATCTGTTCTCTACTTTAAAAGAGTTGAAATTCTGAAGGTCTTTAATTCCACTTTGCCTTATAACCTCATGTTTAATAACCAAATTTAATGTTCCTGCAGTTCTTCTACACTCAAAATAGATAAGTTGATACTTACTTATTTTGTAAAAAGGAAAGTGTTAGACCAGGTGATCTTTAAAGGACCATTCCAAGCCAAACTAGTGCATGTTGTCTACATATTTTGGGTGCATGGAGTGAAAAACTGTGAATTTAATGTAGTATTATTGATCAGATAATGAAACTGTACAACATTTTTTCACCTTTACATTGTTGAAACAAAAATGTGAGAAAAATGTGTCTAATTTTTACAATCCGATGCAGTATATCTGCAATTCACTGCAGTTCTTCCCCACAGTTTGTAAAACAATTAATCTTAAGTCTGTTTTTTTCTACCCTAGATGTGTCATTTACTCAATTATTTTTGTGACTGTGAACTACAGCATAGAGTGGAAGCAATTGTATCATTTGCAGACCGTTACGTATCAAAATTGCAGTATAATCAGAAATACAGGTACAATGAACTCATGCAAGCCTTAAACATGTCTGCTGCTTTGACTGCCAAGAAGACTAAAGAATTTCGGTCTCCTCCTCAAGAACAGGTAATACTAAATATATGGTTGAATTAAAGATTAAATAAATTCTTTATGATGATAAAATAGAGTCCTGACTTATAAACTACCATTTGAATTGCTGGAGAATCAAAATGAATTTGAAATAAAATTTGTTTTGTGCCACAAAATACTGAATGTCAGAATGCTTAAGCCTCTACTCTAGAATTTAAGCTGTAAACCAAAGTAATTTCTCAAATTTTTTACTAAAGATTTCTCAACAGCATAGAAAATTTGAATATTACTGTCCAGTGCTGAGGAGCTTAGATTCATCCAGTACTGTAAGATGATGATAATCTTAGTTGCTCAAAGTTAGCATGAAGTTAGTGTTGAACTGACATGTGTATGTTAGAAATATTTTTTTCTGTCCCTAGGAAATAGTCTTATTATCAAGTGTCCCTGTAGAATTATAGAATCATTGAATTGTCAAGATTGAAAGAGACCTTTAAGAACATCAAGTCAAACAGTCCACTCAGCACTACCACTGCAACTCTTAAACCACTAAATCACATCACCCAGTGCCAGATTCAGACGTCTCTTAACCTATTCCAACCTAGGCAACCTATTCCAATGCCTGACCACCCTAACAGTGAAAACATTTTTTCTAATAACTAATTGAATCTCCCCTGTCTCAGCTTAATTTCCTCATGTCCTCTCACTGCAGACATGGTAGAAGAGACCAGGCCCCACCTCACTACAACCTCCTTTCAGGTTGTAGAGAGCAAACAGGGCCCCTCTTTAACTTCCTTTTCTCAAGACTAAACAAACCCAGCTCCCTCAGCTGTTCTTCATAAGACATATTTTCTAGACCATTCACAAGCTTTGTTGCCCTTCACTGGACATGCTCCAGTATCTCCATGTCCTTTCTAAAGTGGGGGGCCCAGAACTGAACACAGTACTTGAAGTGCAGCCTCCCTAATGCTGAGTACAGGGGACGATCATTTCCCTAGTCCTGCTGGCCACACTATTCTTGATACATTTTCTGTATTGGTATGCTAATCATAATTAAAGCTTACAAAGTATCATTGCTTGAGTATTTCCTTTAAACTGTATAAGAAATTTGTGCTTTATTTTAATTTGATTATAAACAGGTAAAGTATGGCGATATATTAGAATATGTCTTAGGCTATCTCAGTGTTTTAACTATGTTTTAATTCCCTTAAAGATTAATATGTTGCTGAATTTTCAACTGGGAGAGGATTGTCCCTGTCCAGAGGAGATTCGGGATGAGTTATATGAATTTCATGATGACCTTCTAATTCACTGTGGTGAGTGGCAAGGTTTTGATACAGGTTTTGTTTGTCTTTTTGACACTCGACAGATCAGTTTAAAAATATACTAGTATAAGAGGTTTTTTTGTTAGATGTATTACTCTCTTCATTCGCAAAGCCTAGCCTTGTGATTACTGTCTACAAGGTGACTTTCTTGACAAGCTTTGGTGTATATTACAAAAATATAGGAAACTTGTGCATGGTTTTAAGTTTCATTGTTATATATCTATTAAATATTGTCCAGTATTATTCTGTTTATATATCAGTTTTAGACTTCATTGGGGAAAATAAATATTTCAAACAAGAAGGTTGGATTACCTTAAAAGATTTACATAAGCACATGTATGAGTGCAAGCATATAAAACATATTGAGGAAACATAATTGCTGTGAAGTTAAGCTGTAGAAACTTTGAGGAAAAACACTAGATGTGAGGTGCTATGCCTGTTTTAGCTTAGTTTCCTGGTGTATATGTAACTGTGAGAGTCATTCATTATAAAACACTGTTGCACTGCAGACTACAGCTTGAATTGCCCCCAGTCATTGAATTTGGATTTCCTGTGCAATTTTATGTGGGTTTTTTGATGTCAAAAGTCTTTTGTTAGTCTACTGAGATCTTAGTCTAATCCAGACAATGATGGATTTATTAGCCCATTTACTAGTGCATAGTCTGAGTCATCCAGTTATTACTGCTCCTTCCCAGTAATTATGCAGATAAAACTGATACACTTGGTAGATATATTCATAGTTACTCTTCCTGTATGTTTCTTGGTCCTACGGTTGATGGCATCCATCTTGTCTACAAAGAAGGGGCCAGGGTCATTACAGTGAACTGATAGCGTTTCAAGCTCTTCCCCAGGAAGAGCATGGTAATCCTAATGGTTCCTCCTTGTCCTCCTGTTTGCTTGAGGTCATCATTAAATGTTTACCAATACAGTCTGCTAGTTCTTTCTTCTTTGGCTATCCTTAAAACCAGTGTTACCTGGTTCAGGGAATTACATGGTTTTAATGTTATTAAGTTTCTGCCTTCTCTTTGTAGCCATGGTGCTTCCAATACCATTCTGTGCTCATATTGTTAAGGCTTCTGCTATTATTTTGCACTGACATATCTGAGTACCCTCATAGAATCTCTGGCAGCCATCAAGCTGTGATTTCGTGATAAGTCAATTTTCATTTTTCAACTACCTCAACCTTAGCCTCAGCCAAAGATGAGTGGGTCAGCAGGTATCTAGGTTGTGTTTTATCAGCTTACTTCTGAGGATATTGTATAAGACAGTATTAGAAGTCCTTAAAATCAAGATTTGTATCTGTAAGGTTAGCTACATTACAGGCACAACTTTAGTTGGTTTAACATTATTTGGTTTTGACTAAGCAATCACAGCTGCAGATAAAGGAGAAGGAGGTCCGCTTGGAATGTTTAATCAGCTTTTTACTACTAAGTATACTTTGCCATCTAAGTGGAAAAATATGTAGGCAATCAAATAATTAAAGGCTTTTTCATAATGAATATAAGAAATACTCTGAATTAAAGTTATCAGGCGGTCTTAATCCTAGCATATCCTAACTCTGAGTGGTTAATTTTGCTGGCAAAATAAGAGCCCTCTATCAAACCTTTTATGCGTAATTTCTTGGTTAAACACCCCCCCCCCAAAAAAAATTACAACATATTTTGTTGAATAATATAAAATTCACACTTATCTGGGTTCAGCGGTAGTTGCAGCTGGCCAGAAATGTGGGGAACAATAAAAAAAAAAGAGTTTTTTCAAACACATTAATGGCAATAGGCGGTATAGAAATATCATCAGCCCCTTACAGGATGAGGATGGTTACCTCACAAACAGGGACAGAGACAAGGTAGAGGAATTTAACGCTTTCTTTGCCTCTGTCTTCAACACAAATGATGGACCAAGGGGGTCTCAGTGCCCTGAGCTGGAGGACCATGACTGCGAGACTGATCAACTCCCAGTCGACCCTGAAATTTTGTGGGATCTGCTGCTGCAGCTGGATCCCTAAAAATCTATGGGGCTTGATGGGATTCATCCCAGAATCCTCAAGGAGCTGCTGACATCATCACAAAACCTCTCTCAATGATTTTTGAGCAGTCTTGGGAATCTGGAGAGGTCCCAGCTGACTGGAACCTGGTGAACGTTCTCCCGATTTTCAAGAAGGGTGAGCAGGAGGACCCTGGAAACGACAGGCCTATCAGTTTCACTTCAGTGCCTGATAATGTCATGGAAAAATTATTCTGGGAAGTATTAAGAAACACCTGAAATACAATGCAGTCACTGGTCACAACCAGCATGCCTTCAGGAGAGGAAAGTCATGCTTATGCCACCTGATTTTATTTTATGACAAGGTGACCTACGTAGTTGGTCAAGGGAAACCAATCAATGCAATCTTTTTGGATTTCAGTAGAGCTTTTGATGCTGTCTCATATAGTATGATTCTGGACAAAATGTCCAGCCCACAGCTGGATAAACACATCATGAGTTGGATGAGCAATTGGCTCACAGGTTGAACACAGAGGGTAATAGTGAATGGGGTAACTCATCATCCCAGTGCATTTCTTCTTGTCTGCCCATTTCAGCTTCTGAAGACTTTTCCTCCCAGTGTTCAGTGCCTAGCTTTTATTTCAGTGCCAGATAGTTTCTTTTGTTAATATTCTTGTGTATTTTCTCTTTCCTCTCAATACCGGCCACATTTCCTGTTCTTACTTTTTCCAAACTAACTGTGACCTTCCTTCATTCTTAGCTTTTCATTTTGCCCAACCAGTTTCACTCATCCCATTTCTTAAATTCCATATTTAGTCTCCAATTTCAAGTTTGAGTTCTTTCGTTTCCTCCCACTGCCTCTGAATCTTTTTCTTCCTAGTCACTTAGTCACTCCTAGTCATAATTTCACCTCCTCCTTGGTAGCTGCCAGCCATTAAGTTTCTCCAACATATTACATTTCAGATCTTTTTCCCTTTCTTAGTTTCTTTTTGTAGTACCAGTTTTAGCCTCAGTTTATTGTTTTCCATCTGCTCCACATTGTGTCTCTAGTATCCAGTCTGGAAAACTTTTACTTTTCTCAATTTCACTTTGACAAGCAGAAAAACTGCAAAAGCTTATGTGTCATCTCAGCACAATTAGCTCTGATCTGAAGGGAGCCTGCTTAGATATTCTCTTCTTCTGCACATAAAATGTGGTGTCTGTCATCACTGAGAGTTGTGAAAGACTTCGAATGGCTGTGAAGCAGTGTAGTGAGATGAACTGTATTAAACTACCTTGCAAAGTGACATCCCATCTCACTGTACACATTTTCATGAAAGGCAAGTGTCACCCATACAATCTCTGAACGTCTGCCTTCTTACAGCTTTAAATTCAGTTAATATTTTTGTTTATGACTGCTAAATATCTCAACTGAAAAATTGTACTATATTGTAAGATATGGCCATACAATTCTTTCTTTAGCTTACATTCTGCAATACGAAACAGAGGATCACATATTTAATCAAATATGACTCTGAGTCATATTTAATTGCTATAGCAGACTCTTAGGAAATACTACCTCTTTGGTCATAATATTGAAAAAATAATACTATAAATCTGGATATAAGTAGTATATGTACTGAAGAGAAAATAATTTGAGGGGTGCTACTGTAGCTAACATGTTAAAACTGCTGGCCTTACTACTTTTTTTTAATTTTTCTGTATGAAATTTGTTAGTTAAAAAATATTCCTATAGATATTTTGGTATTGTTTAAATAATTAAGGAGTTAAACTTCAAAGATTAAGCTTAGTTTCTAAGCAATTTTATTATCTGCTAAGGTATTCCATTAGAAGAAGAGGAAGAGGAAGAGGAAGATTCCTCCTTGACTGGCAAACTGCGTTCATTAATGTACAAAATCAAAGGTCCACCAAAAGCAGAAAAAGTGGAACCTAAGGAGGAAGAAGAGAAATCCCCTAGTAAGTTTTCTTTCCACATAAATACTTCCATGATACAAGTGCTAAAGTTTACACAGTCAACAGGAGTGTGTTTCCTAATAAAGTTTTGTAGTGGACTGAAGCAGGAGACTACTTTAAGTTTCTTCTGTTGCTTAGAACCATTTTCCTGCATACTGATCATTTCAAATGCATTTAACAAGAAGTTAAAATGAGTGGAAGATTTTGGATCAAGATTGGTAACTCTGGGGTTGAAAATTTGCATATTCTATATGAAGAACTGTAAAAAAGTTAATTATGGCTCAATAATCTGGACTCAAGCATTCCAAACGTCCGAAGTTTTGATTTTTATGGTTTGGGTTTTTTAAATGCAAAAGTTCTTCTTTACGACATATTTTCCTTTCAGTTGTGCCTTGCTGCATGAGAAGTTGTATGCATCTCAGTACCGAGATACATGTGCACAAAAGGTAATAGTGAATGGGGTGACATCAGACTGGTGACCTGTGACTAGTGGGGTTCTGCAGGGCTCCATCTTGGGCCCTGTGCCGTGCCCTTCAACAGCTTCGTAAAATGACTTCGACACAGGACTGGAAGGGATACTAAGCAGGTTTGCAGATGACACAAAACTGGGAGGAGCTGTTGACTCCCTCGAAGGCAGGGAGGCCTTGCATAGAGACCTCAACAAATTAGATAACTGGGCAATCAGCAACCACATGAAGTTCAATAAGGGGAAGTGCTGGATTCTGCACCTGGGATTGGGCAACCCTGGATGTATGGGCTGGGGAATGAGATGCTGGAAAGCAGTGCCACGGAAAGGCACCTGGGTGTCCTGGTCAATGGCAAGTTGAATATGAGTCAGCAGTGCCCTGGCAGCCAGGAGGGTCAACCCTGTCCTGGGGGGCATCAGGCAAAGCATCAGCAGCCAGATGAGGAATGGGATTATCCCGCTCTGCTCTGCACTGGGGCAGCCTCACCTTGAATATTGTGCGCAGGTTTGGGCACCACAATGAAGAAAGATATTAAGCTCTTAGAGAGTGTCCAAAATAGGTCAACAAAGATTCTGAAGGGCCTTGAGAGGAAGCCGTATGAGGAGAGGTTGAGGTCACTTGGTCTGTCCAGCCTGGAGAAGAGGAGACTGAGGGGAGTCCTCTTTGTACTCTACAACGTCCTTGTGAGGGGAAGAGGAGGGGCAGACACTGATCTCTTCTCTATGGTGATCAGTGACAGGACCTGAGGGAATGGCCTGACATTGCATCAGGGGAGGTTTAGATTGGATATTATACAAAGGTTCTTCACCCAGAGGGTGGTTGGGCACTGGAACAGGCTCCCCAGGGAGGTGGTCACAGCACTATGCCTGGCAGAGTTCAAGAAGCATTTGGATGATCATCTTGGGCACATGGTGTGACTCTTGGGGATGGTCCTGTGCAGGGCTAAGGGTTGGACTTGATGATTCTTGGGGATCCCTTCCAACTCAGCAAATTCTGTGATTCTGTGATTCCTTTAGAACACGCTTTTGCTGAGGTTTCTTATTGCCCTTGTGAATCAGGATTGGGTTTTCCGTCTCTAAATTTCTGTAGCACCATCCATATATCATTTGCAGAATTCTCCAAGTTACTTGAGGTTGGTCTTTCAGTGGTGGCTGTACTTGGCAATGGTGGTTACTTCTTTTCTATTTCCAGTTTGCTCAGTTTGACAGGAGACCCTTATACAGACCTGGAGTGGCTAGTTTGATTTCAGAGAATCATTTCATCAAAAGTTGTGTTGAGATTAGACAACAGAGTTATTTTATAACTCATGACACCTCTTACATGCTCTGCTTGTTCTGTAAAGCACTGTAGTGTGTTTTTCCTGATCTGAAAACATATTTTGGTCTGTTAAGCTCGCTAATATCTTATAAGTACATTAAGGCTTATAATAATTTGATATGCTGCATGAAACAGGGTTTAATTCTCCAATGTTAGGAGTCTGTTAGCATCAGGCTCCTCTTTAATGGTATCAGGACCTACTCAGTATCTGGAAGTATCATTTCTTCTCCAGGCTTCACAAGTATTCTATTGTCATGAATCAGGAAGTATTCAATCCTAAAGCCTCAGGGCACATGGTGTTTGGTCCTTGGGACAGAGCAGTTCATATATTTCATTTCCTCTCACAAGAAATTCAGTTGGACAAATGATTCTACAGTGTCTGTTTTTCTAGAAATTTCATATAATCTCTTCAGGCTTGGGTTTATACTTGGAGTGATACATGGTACAAATATGCACATGGATGAAATAATTCAAAGCATTATGAAAATTTATATAAATATCTTATCTTATATTATATTATATTATATACCTGACTGTAGCTGAAGACTGTATGATTTTTAGTCCATGTGTGCACTTTCCCTTTACGCACCAATAGATATGGAATTCAGAGAGTAAAGGAAATGGGTGTCTGAGGTACCCCAATCCTCTTATATGCATGAAGAGGGGTGGTGGTGTATATGGCACATGCCTGTTTCCAAAGCCTTGAGTGTCTGGTCATAAATACTCTGAGTGTGAATATTCAAAAGAAGGAACTATTTTCTACAGGTAAGTCTTCCTTTTCTCTAAGCATATGTTCATTTCTAATCACAAACGGACTTTTCCCTAAGGAGAGGATGCCAGCACTTTAACCTAGTGTTAATGATGAATCAGTAAAATTTGTATTTAAAAACAAGCTGGAATTCAGAGAATAAACACATCAGTGTTAATAACAATTATAGGACTTTAGTAACTATCAAGTCAAAATTGAGATAAAGCATAACATGCCACTAAGAATAGGGCTATCTCTATGAAGAACAGAATTTGTCCCCACAGATTAAAAGCCATTTTATTGAACAAAACCTCAGAATTAATCATGGGTATTAAGTAAACTGTAAGGGAGAAGTGTTAGCAAATGAAAGCATAATGTAGACACAAAACCAAATGGATCTACGCTAGTTATAAACACTTTTGTGATGGAAAGTGGGAGGGTAGTATTCTTAACCATTGGAAGAACTTTTACTGGCAACAGAAGAAAGAAATTTGCATTGTTTTAA
Organism: Lepidothrix coronata; assembly: GCF_001604755.1. Taxonomy (NCBI): domain Eukaryota; kingdom Metazoa; phylum Chordata; class Aves; order Passeriformes; family Pipridae; genus Lepidothrix; species Lepidothrix coronata. The sequence goes on along the minus strand of NW_016690348.1, from coordinate 1,981,996 downwards.
GAGGGAAGATAATATTTTTCTACTTGATCTCAACAATGCCTGGAAAATGTTTCTAGTTTTCAGGTAAATTTCCTAAACTCTGGGCTCAGATGAATTTTTTTCAGTGTAATGTATACAACAGAACTCCTTCAAGCAATATGTATTGTGCAGTTTGAAACAATACAATGTTTTTAGAAAGTGTATTCCCAAGTGACAGTGACGACGCAGAAATGAAGAATAAATTAAAAGTCTAAATGTAGCATTTAATTTACAAGGATGATTCTTAGAGTCATGATCAACTAAAAACTTTTCATTACCAAAAAGGCTGGTATTGACTTGAATGCTAAGTAGATGTTTATTGTTTTCCACCTCTCAAGAACATCACACTTACCTTGAAAGACCTAAAAGTTGTTTTTCCAATTTGAAAAATCCTGTGCAGTCTGCTTGTGTTTTTTTGCTGTTTTACAACTGCCTTGTTGTCTACTGTAATATAATACTTTACTATAATACATGTTTTTTACATTTTCTGTTTGAATAACTAGTAACATTTAATGTATTTTACTTTCAGCTACACTGAAACAACTCATATCCCAGACTATGGTGCGCTGGTCCCAAGAAGATCAGATTCAAGATCCTGAATTAGTTCGAATTATGTACAGCCTCCTTCGTAGGCAATATGACAGCATTGGTGAGCTGCTGCAAGCTCTGAGGAAAGCATACACTATTAGTGCTGCCTCTGTGAAGGATACCATTAATCTGCTTGCAGCACTGGGCCAGATTCGCTCCCTTCTCAGTGTGAGGATGGGAAAAGAGGAGGAACTGCTGATGATTAATGGATTAGGGTATGAAATTAACATAATTTTATTTTTAAGTTGGTGTGAAGTTTTTTTTATATTAATAAATTCTGTCATTTTAGATCCTGAATGAAAATTAATGCTGTACTGAAATGAAAATATATACTAGAAATTTTCATTTTCACATATATTTCCAAAGTGGCTCAAATTGATCTCTCTAGCAGTATCAAATGGGTCAAAGATCTGTGAATTCAGGTATTATCTAAAGAAAAAGGACTTCTTTTTACTGTAGCTAAGCCTAATGCTTAAACCCTCATCAAAGTACATCTTTTAGCAGCTCTGGAGAAAGAGATCACTAAAATCTTTGTTGGTGTCTATACTAAATCTTTCCCAAAATTAAAACTCATTTTATATTTCATGCATAATTAAATAAACTTGCTGGCATCTTTTCAATTGGAAATTTGTACAAGCAGTTAGGTAGACCCAGGAAAGTGGTGTTGTGAACTGAAATATCTCTAACTGGTTAGTATTTATTATTTCACCATCAGTGGCAACTTTTAAGTGTTTGAATATAGGAGACTGCTCATTTTATCCTCTATTGCATTAGAGTTATACAAAATTGCCTTTAAATAGCACCTAATGATGTGAGAATATTTTCCTGCATCTTTGCTGTGAAATTAGCTCTGTTAAGCAGTGCATGCCTGCATGCCTGCATGCCTCTTAAGTGAATAGATGCTGGTCAGGCCATTTAATGTTTTAAGGAAAAAAAATCACAGAAAATCAATTACTTTGAATAAAAGAGTGTATTTAGAAAGAGAGAAAATGATATATATATATATATAACAATTATATATATATATATATATATATATATATAACAATTGTAGGATATGAGGGATAAAGGGTAAGTTTTGTCTGAACACGGCATGTGTATAGTCACCTTCCCAGGGGTACTGTATTGTGAGTCATCTATTCTCAGTTTTCGGTATTTCTTTAAAGTAGATATGATGCCTGCTATTTGCCATATGTTTTTGACAGGTTGCCTTAAAATGTTAGAAATCTCTGGATTCTATTATAATCTAATCCTGGATTCTATCGAAACATATAAATTTTGTTCTGGATTATGAAACCAATACAGTGAATTCTAGAACATATTGAGATGATGCTGGGTAGAGTGAAAAAGTTAAAATAGTCCTTTTTAATGGGACTGTATGCCATTTCACTTATTCTAGCAGAATCTGGAAATATTGATGAAACACATATAACTGGTGACCTTGAATATTGTCTGTTTATTGTCTTCTACTTTGTGAACTGAGGAAATTAATTAAGAGGTGTTACTACAGAAACATGATTAGATTTTATTTTCTTGATCCCCACTTTCAACTTAAAACATACAGAATATATTCTTTTCCACTTAGATCATCACAGAATACATTTTTTTTGTTTAAACAGAACTGATAGTAGGAAGAATTTAGAGATGAGAAATGCCATTTTGAAATTATTTAAAAGTTAATATTCTTATTATGAAGAATCCACAAGGAATAATAGCATATTGAAATATGAAGTATTTAGTTATCAGGTGTTTTTGTATTATGCTGAAGTTTAAGAATCTGAAATTATGTTATTGCAGTGAATGCATGTTTTTGGAATAATGCATCGACTTAAATTAAAATGGTTCTTTTTAAAATCATATTGTTCCTTTTCTTCCATTTTAGGGATATAATGAACAACAAGGTGTTTTATCAGCATCCGAACTTAATGAGAGTCTTGGGCATGCATGAGACTGTTATGGATGTGATGGTGAATGTGCTTGGGGGAGATAAATCTCAGGTAATTTCACCATAAGTTTGTTATGCGTTTTACATCTTGAACCTGTCCAAAAGTATACTAGGATGTTTAAGAAGCAAACAATAATATATCGCCCTTGTGTAAGCTAGATTTTGCTTTTCCAAATTAAAATATTCATTAATGATAAAAGTTGAATATGTTTTATCGTACTAGAGAGAGAAGCCCAGCAGTCTAGGACTTGATTTTTAGAAAGTGAGTGAGATGTTAGAGGTGTATCATTTGTCTTTTAATAGAATTGTAAAAGAATTTGTTCTTATTTTAAATTAAATAGATACTTTAACTGCATTTATTGGAGGTGTAGCTGTGCTAGGAAAACATGCCTCTTCATCTTAGATGAAGTATTATTACCAATAAACTATAATAAGAGACTAACAACTAACTTTGAATGTTCGAATTCATGTACTTGAATTGAGCAATAATTTTCTTGCAGTTCTGTGTTCACCTTTTTCTTAGTGTTATGCTTGCATATATATGTCTTATTTTAAAGGCAGAGTGGCATAAATTTTGAGGAGCCTAACTGAAAATTTTCACTATTGAAGAAAGTGAGAAGTGGGCTTATTTTCTATTTTCTTTCTTCTCTTTGCTTATGCCTGACATCTTTAATGTGTTGCCTCCATTCCAAAAAGAAGGGTCTCCTCTGATCTCACTATTGCTTATCTACTTTTCTACTTTTTTTTGCTTGGCTACTGATTCTTCTTCTGTATTTGGAACATTTTTCAGTGCATTTTACTACCTTTTGCTTATCCTTTCCCTGTCTGTCAACTTTTCACTAGTTGATTGTCTTCCATGTACAGCTGCACCCTCCTTTCTTTATCTTTTTGGTCCTATAGCTCATATAATTATCTTAAATACTTATACATTGCATCTGCCTATACAATTGCAGTGTTGCAAAGTATTCGCATCCTGGTTTTGTTTTTTCTGCTTCATTTCAAGACAAGTTACAATTACTTACAAAATGATTAATACTCTGGCAATTTATAAGTGTTACAATGCTCTGGCTTTGCTACAACTTGTACATATAATCACAGGTGATAAAAAAACCTTAACCCAAAACAACAACCCCACAACACCTTCTAATGCCATTAAAAATGTTTTCATAAAAAATTTTAGTAACGGAAGTCTACAAAAAATGATATCCTTCAAAGGAAATGAAGACTTAGAAAATTACTTAGTAACCTTATCTTGCAACACTGAATGTGTCTGGCCCCCCAAAATGTCCTGTTTTATGGCTGTCTTTATGAAATTCATGAAGAGAGTTAGGTACCTCATGGACATTTTTTACTATTCAATGTTATATCTTTGAGAGATGGAAAGAGCAACTACACAATGTAGTCTCTAGTTTAGGGACTGGGCATTTTTCTAGGTTGTGGCAGCAGATGGTTTAAACTAGATCTCCAGCTTCTTGGAATAAATGATTTTATCATGCGGCTGTATTGAGATGTAGTGGCTCCGAAGGAATGATGGGAAAGTAAAAACTCGTCAGTTCAAACTGAAGAAAATTCGTGTCAGGCTTCTTTCTAGATGTGCTATTAATAAATTACTCAAAACCAAAGGAGGATATCTGTGGAATCTGTTATTGTTGAAGGTATCTCAGTAACTTTTGCTGTTACTGGCTAAGAAAATCCTGGAAAGGTACTTTATTTGTGAAATGTATATCCCAGAAAATTATTGGGCAAGCTGTGAACATTTTCATTGCATTTAGGTTTTAGTGTGTACCTTAATGCCTAAAATAGTTCTTTTAAAGTCTATGTCTTTAGATGCTACAATTTTGGAACCTTAATGTCATATGGGTTTGTGATGTTGGTCATTCATTCATTTTCAAAGAATCCCAAACAACCACCTTTTTGCTGGTCAGAATTGAACTACTTTACTTCAAAATTATTTCCTAATGATTGAAAGTTTTAGAATTCCATACTCATATGTATTCCTGACAATAATGAGGAATTTCTGAAATGACAATTTTTAGCAGTATTGCTGTTAACATAGTTTTCTAAACAAAGTTATGTCACACATTCTGTTAAAATCTCTGTAATCTGGGGAGTGGAAACTTTATTGAAAGTTTTGATGAATTAAGGAATCCATTTTCATCTACCTTACATTTAAGAGCCGGAATGCTAGATAATGCTGCTTGTACATAATAGCACCTTTATGTTTGAAATAGGCAAATGAGCTGGATATATTAGCAAAACACCTATGCCAAAGTAAAACTACAATTTATCAAGTCTCTGGAAGTTAAGAAGTGCACCTGTAAGGATAATACATATCATATCACATTTAATTACATAATCACTTTTTTTGCAAGATTGTTGTCTTGTTAAGTAAAAAGGTTTTACTTAGAATGAATTAGAGTTCCATAAAGTAACAGTTGTTAGACTTCGTTATAATAAAGTATAAACAGTATTATTTATAGTGTAAAGGTATGAAGTGAAGGAGGGAGGATATAATAGAAATTAAAAACCTCATGATATTGTGATCAAAATGCTTGAATATTATAGAATATATATAATATAGAGAATATATTCCTTCTTGTGTCTAAAGGGTACAAGCAAGATTATTTAAAAAATAATTCTTCTTGATGGTAATGAATTTTCTCATTAATTTTGTGAGTATCCTTAGGACATAGGTTTGCAAATGAACTTGATATTTTTTTACGCGTGCTATATAGTGGTAAATTTAATAATTCAGACAGAAAAATCTATCATTTTTATCTTGTTCTTTCATCTCCTTGTAGTAAAATGTGAGAATGGCACAACTTGTTAATTTCAGGTTGTGTATTCTTATTGTAGTATGGGAGGAGAAACTGAGGCTCTTGAATATTCTTTATTCTTCTTTGATATAATATTGCAGGTCGGCCTTGTTATTGTAAAGCTGCTAAGACAGTGTTTTTGTATAACTGCATTTGCTAGTCTGCAAATTGCTTTAACGAGAATTATTTCTGCATTTTTTGCCCTTATATGTCCCCTGTAGTCCTCTGCAAAACGATTTTTTAACATTTTAATAGCCTAATGAACGTGAAAGTAAAAAGGAAATGCAGGCTCTTTTTTTAAGTTAGAACCAAAGCAACTGTCAGATGCTTATCACCTTGGTAACTTCACCATAATTTCCTTGTTAGGACTGCAGGAGGAAGAATTGGAACAGATTGGTAATTAACATATTTCACTGCTTTGTCAACTTTCTTCTTCAGCAGATCGCTTTTCCTAAGATGGTAGCAAGCTGTTGCCGATTCCTGTGCTACTTCTGTCGAATTAGTCGTCAAAACCAAAAGGCCATGTTTGAGCATCTCAGTTACTTACTGGAAAACAGCAGTGTTGGACTGGGTATGTCATGTAACTGTAACAGCTAAAAGCAAGAGTAGGAGCAACCGTGATATCACAAGACTAGTGTCTAATTAGTATAGCAAATTGAAACATGCTTAAACCACTTTGTGGTTTCACCTCTAACTTTTTTTTTTTTTTCATTTTTGTTTCATCCTTATGTGTCTGTGAATTGTATTAGAAACAGAATAGTTCCATTCAAAATAGTTGTGATTTGAAATCTAAGATTAAATTGACCCTGCGTGGTGTTTGCCTGTTTCATCTGGTTTCATTTTCCTTGCCTCTGCAGTTTACGCTACTGAAGTAAATTTCATATTTTTCCTTTGGAATACTGAATGTATGTTTTTTTATGCATGTGCATTAGATTTGTAATACAAGGAAAATTGTGTTGGCTAGATAGATGGCTATAAAAATAACATATAACAAGGCAAGATAGTGTGTGATTTCACAGTGCTTTAGCTGTTCATGCCTGCATTTGACCATAATAAACACAGAAAATGGGAAAAGATTAAAGAAAGAAAACAGGTAACTGAAGCTTGAAATGTCTCTTTTGGCTAAATTTAGACATATTTCAAAATCTGGAATTGATAGGGTTGTGCAAAATTACAAAGTTAACATGTTGCTCTGCTAAAGAAATAGTATTCCTCTGATTTGCTATGTTGTTAATACTATTTTTTTTCATCTGCATTTGAAACCAGTGTGATTGAGTATATTTATAGATATGGATGTCAAGTCAGAAGAAAATTTCAGCATTTATTTTCATGATATTGAAAACAGTTGACCATATTCTTGAATGAAGAACAGCCCTACAAAGTACTATGAATATATTTACGTTCTAGATTCCAGCGAGATCGCTGCCCTCTGCTGCATGAATGTGATTACTGCAAACTCAATTTAATTAGTGTTTATTGACTTCTGCAGCATTTCCTTCAATGAGAGGTTCGACACCGCTAGATGTTGCAGCAGCCTCTGTTATGGACAATAATGAGCTTGCACTTGCATTGGAGGAGCCAGACCTTGATAAGGTAAGTGGTCGCTCTGACCTTTTACCTATTTATTAGATGGTGTACTTGTGCTAGAAGGGTTTAAGAGGGCAAGTTTGATCATAGTAATTCTTGGATATGATCTCCTCAGAAATACCTACTCTAGGTATGTGCTGTTTTATGGTAAGATTGAATGAGCACTATTTTCCCTTATTTTACTTTATGCTTATTGGGAATCACAGCAAAAGAGATTTATTTCTTTTCTACCTTTTCACTATTGTTATCAGCTAGAAAGGACGGTAAGAAAAAAGACATGAAACAGGAGAAAGGAATATCAAGAAGCATTGTTTGGGGAGAAAAAAAATAGAGAATTAAGAGGAGAATGTGAAAAAAGGACACAGGTTTTTTAGTTTAAATCATAGAGATTGGTGGTGATGAAGGTTATAGCTAAGAGAATGGAAGGGCAGGTATTTGAAGAGGAAAGGTGGAACATGATTTGAAGAGTAGTTGCAGTGGGAAACTGAATCCAGGACTCAAGTTGTTGGCAATGGTTAGGAATAAAGGGGGATGTGAGGAGAGGCAGGATGAACTAGAAATGGTGGTAAAATATAAAAAAATTGCATGAAAGTTCTTTGTATATTGCAGGAGAAAAACAGATTTAGAGATGGAATATGGGTGCACAGTCAGAAGAGGAGGAAAGCAGCAAAAGGAAGTGATATGTGGTAACACTACATTGGAGTACAGAAAACAGAAGGCAGCATTTAATATAAATGGAGGGAACAGTTAAGCACCTAAATGATAGCTTAGCACAGGGAAAATCTCTGTGCAGTATGGCAGAATCCTGTGATGAGAGTGGAACTGGTTGTGGGAGTGTTTGTGATCACCATGTGGTGTAGGAGAGGAAAAGTTGTGAAATTGGAATAAATGGGGATATTATGGGAATAGCTAGGAGAAGACAGAGACAAGAATATGAATGGGAAGGGTGTGAGACAGTACGGAAATAAACTGATTAGGAAAAATTAGTGTTGAGAGGAATTATCAATTCTGTATCACCTGCAAAATTGCCTAGAGTACGCTCTCCCCTGTCATTAATAAAGAAATTAAATGGTATTGATATCAACCCTTGGGATACAACACTAGTGACTAGAACACTACCAGTGACTAGAACACTACCAGTGACTGTCTTATATTTTCATGGAAAGTACTGTAGAGCAAGTCAGCACTTGGTCAGAGCACCAAGCCTGACTGAGTTCAAGAAGCATTTGGTCAATACTTTTGGGCACATAATGTGAGTCTTGGGGATGGTCCTGGGCAGGACTGGGAGTTGGACTCAATGATCCTTGTGGCTCCCTTTCGACTTGGCATATTCTGTGATTCTGTGAATTTCCCTGTTGATTATTAACTGCATGTTTATAATTTACTGATTGCTTACCTTGAAATACTTGGCACCGTACAAGTACTGAATTTTTGAACACTTACATATATCAACTGCAACATAAGCAGTATTTTATGCTGAAAAATCAGGCTGTATATGTCTCAGATTGGGCTTTCCGAATTCATCAGTCATTTTAGCTGTAACAGTGGTAATGTATTGGCTGTAACATATTGCCTTTGCTGAGTCAGTAACTTTACCTAGTCCAGTATGTGGATGTTATTCAGTAAAGACATCTATAAACCAAATAACAAGAAAAAACTAATACTGTCTAGCTATCAGTTGATGAATGTGGCAGACAAACCCTATTCACAAAATGATACAGCATTTCTATGTGACTAAAGTTTGTACCATAAAGCCTGTGTTCAAAGCAAATTAATTACACATAGGCAACCTAACTTTTGAACTTTTGCCATTGGAAATTTAAACTCTTTTTACTGCAAATGTGTGAATGTGTGGAAGGTAGAGGACTGCATAAGGAATGTATCCCGTGGCCTGATGATACACTGGAGTAAACTGAATACGTTAAAATTATGTGGCTTGGTGGTAACATTGTAACTTCTGAAAAGAGAAAAGAAATTTATTCTACTGTTTTTATCACATTTTATATGAGATTTCACTTATATCTTCTGAATGAATGCTTGAAAACTATCAAGCCCTGTTAGGAATTGCATACTTTTTGCACAGAGTGCTCTGAGTAACTTCCTTACTGCACACTGTCATAAACAAGTTTTTCACATCAGCCCATTTTTCATCTGTTGCAGCCTTTTGGGTACTGTATCAGCAGAGATATAACTCATAACATTTTTTCTCGTGGGGCATTAGATAATGACTAAGTATAATCACATCATATATCTCCCTTTTGCCATCCATTTTTGCCTGCCTTCCATTATAAGAAAAATATAGTTTGTATAATTTTTACAAGTTCATGAAAGATTCTTCATGTTCCTTACCCATGTTAAGTGCTATAACCTTGTTGTCCTTTGTATTTGTACAGTTATCTGCAAATTTACTTTAAGATGAATGAGAAACTATTTTGTACATTTCAGAAATTCAATTTACTATAATTAAAGAATTTTTTCATAATTTCTTTAAGATTTCTCTTAGTTAAAGATACTCCTCTTGATAAGAAATGCTGTGTTAGGAATTTACATAATACCAAAATTTTTAATTGTTCTGGTTTCAGACTCTTAAAACTGTTTATTGATATTTATCAGTCTCTTGCAAAATGTAATTGTTTTCGTATCTATTAAAATCAGAATTACAATATATAAAATTTTGATGTAATATTTATTTTACTGTTGTAGCAAATTAACCATACATGGCTATTGGTATGATTTTAAAGTTGTTAAATAGTTTTTTAGCGGTTGCTTATGTCCTTTAAAAGGTCTAGAATCTACAATATTTTGTTCCACTTCTCACATTCCACATTTGTTCTTGTTTTTGTATTGTTGTGTCATAATATAATTAGGTAACTTCAGAAATAAAGAGTGGTAGCCTTTTTTCATCATCATCAAAAGAAACCATGACTGATAAAATAATGACATTGATAGTTCCTTAGGTGAAATGCCTAGTATATAAAAAACGTTGATTTAAAAAAAATGCTATGCGATTTTTTTTTATAGGTATATTTAGAAATTTATGTCTGAACACCTGAATAAATGATTGCTTCTGTATTGTAGGTTGTTACCTACCTGGCAGGTTGTGGCTTGCAAAGCTGTCCAGTATTGCTGGCTAAAGGATATCCAGACATTGGATGGAACCCCATAGAGGGTGAACGCTACCTGTCATTCTTACGATTTGCAGTTTTTGTTAACGGTAAGTGTAATTTCTTGGCATCCAAATTCCATCAAATGTTTCCTTTAAATTACTTTCCTAACCATAAAAATGTGTTAATGACTGAAGAGAGATTAAGGCATATTCTTCTCATTACAAATGCAAGATTATTGGTATATGCCAATTATTGTAAATTTTTTTAATCTTCTTAATTGTATTTTTTTCTTAATCTTTTTGCAAATTACATAAATTAGTAGATTAACCTGTTATGGTTGCAAATGATTCCTCAAGTATCTACAGGTACTCCATACACTGGTTATAAACATAACCACTGAGCACTGATTTCAGACCTATCTTGGCCACTACACCATTGGGAGATTTAGAGGCTTATAATTAAGGCATTTTGCATCACAAAAAGTAAATTTCCATAATCCTGAGCAATCGATGTTTGTAAAGCTTCCTGACTGTATCTTACATTTAAGATCTTCAAAAAAGATAAAATCTTCTTCGATAACTTGCTTCTGTGGGCAATTTCCTTTTGCAATTTATTAAGTAAATATGTTAAAATCAAATCTGACTTATCTAAATGCCACTCAAGAATATACTTCAGCTCAAGTGAAGTTTTTTTTCATCAAAATAGTAATTTAGATTAGAAATTAGATGAGACCAGAAGATTTATCAGTGTACCACCTGTTTTATCTGCCAATATGGAAAGTGTTTTAAAGGGCAGCTAGGGAAGGGAAAGGGAAATAATTTTAAACAGTATAAATAAATGCTAACAGTGCTCTATAAAATTAGATGAAAATAACTCCAGTCTTTCTTGTGGTAGTTTATTTAGTATGAAGAGTAAACTTTGATGGATGGACTGCTAGTCAGTAGAGTCAAGTTTTAATTTCAAGTGGTTCGGTGGTTTTATTTCTGAAAAACAGTTCTGGTTGGGGTTTTGAATCTTCTCATTATTACGGGTTTGGGTAAGGTTCAGCTCTTTTGAAATTAGGTTAGTAATTTCTTTGTGTCCTCTCCTTGAGAGGATAATTACAAATAAATTAGTAAAATGGGGATTTTGAGATAAAAGCAACAAACACACTTGTAAACATATGAATGAATTTTGGTTCTGGCCAATGAATCCTTGGAATAAGCAAAGCTTCTTTCTTCAAGCAAAATTCTTCATTCACTTGACCTATGAGGTAAATTAGAGCAGACTGCAAGATATTAAAGTTATTTTCAACAGTTTGATATCCAATCAGAAGGGATATGAAAAAGAAATATATATACAGAGAAGGTCAGAATAAGAGTCTAATGACAAATGCAGTGTACAAGCAGTTGAAAATGTGAACTAATAACTCTTTATAAACTTTTATTGACTTCGGTGAGTGATATTAAGGATTAATTTCACCTTTGTTCTTGAAGCAAGTTTCTTTCCTGCACATTCTAAATCAAAACTACCTGCAAGGGATTTTTTTTCTTTTACTAGAAATTGCAATTCTTACAAAATGTATCACTGGTGTGTCAAAAAATGCCCAAATCTAGATAAATTTTTAACATTTAAATCTAAATTGTATTGGAAATGAGCTACTCAAGCCAATATTGGTAGTGCTTTTATTAAACTAAAAATTAATTACATTTTATAATTTTATTTGTATTTGCTATTTGATTCTGCAATGTGGATTCAAACAACCCCTTACAATTTGTAAGAGTGTTTTCTATTTGCCTCCTCAAAACATACATAAAGCATGCAAGGATTTGGTAGTATCTGGTAATTATATGAATGTTGTGCATGTTTTGATGGTCATTTGTATATCTATAGTGAGGTATGTAATGAGTTTTTTTGATAATAGATTTTACTTAATTATTTCTAAAATTTTCACTTGGAAGGCCTTAGCCAAATGAAACTAAAATGGTTGACTTTGTGATTTTAAATCCTGTTTTTTTCTCTGCTGTGTGAAAAGGAGGAAAAAAAAAAAAAGAGAAAAAATAAGAAAATTACCCTAAACAAAAGGCAGAATCTTTGCAAAGTCAGTAAATAAAGTTTAGAATAATTGAATCCTTTCAGCTGGAAAAGACCTTTTTGGGTTGGAAAATACCCGTAAGACCACTGAGTCCAACCATTAACCTAATACTGCCAAGTCCACCACTAAACCGTGTCCCTAAGCAGCACATCTACATGTCTTTTAAATATGTCCAGGAATGGTGATTTCACCACTTCCCTGGGCAGCCTGTTCCAATGCTTAACAACCCATTTACTGAAGACATTTTTCCTAACAACCAATCTAAACCTCCCTGGCTGCAAGTTGAGGCTGTTTTCTCTCTCCCTATGTTCCCTATGTTCCATATTAAGATCATACCAGTGTTTTAAGTTGGAAAAATAAAACACTGACAAGTTTAAAGTGTTTAGTTGCTCCTAGAGCCGGTCAGTCCCAGTTGTCTCACCTACAGTGGTGTCTTCCATTGACTACAACTTGGCTGGTAACACCACTGCTGCTCTCAGCTAAACTACAGTTTCTAGTCCTGTTTTTTGGTGACTGCTAAAGCTACAATGTTCACTTTAATATGAACTTGTTACTGTCATTCTGTACTGATTTAACATTGTAGATTGCATGCGAAATATAGATACTGATGGTCCAGGCTACTGAAATCATAAATTTGCTGACTGTGAACTGTTTCTTTTCTTGCAATTTTTCTTCCTACATTTCCCCTAATTTCATATCTTCCTATAGATTATCAGTATTCTTTATAAGATAACCACTATGAATTTCTAAACAGTTGCATTTAACCACAAGCTGAGCTTGTGACCCAATTATTATTCCTACCACTAACTGCAGTCCACAGAGCAGTTAGTTACATGGAAAGAGTTCATTTATATGAAGATTCCTTTTCTTAATGACTTTTATTCAGCAAGCACCTAGTTTACAACCTGTTTGCCTGTACTGAATTTATAGAATACTTAAACTAACTCTTTTCGCTTTTAAAATATACATACATTTCCCAAACAAGACTCTTAAAAATGGGGTTGTTTCAGGCAAGCCGTGATCTTTAAAACTGATTTTAGTGCAGTTTTTATATATGAAAAAAGAAGTATCCCGTTTCAGGCTTTAAATAGCAAGCAAATTTAACAAATATTTAAACATACAATGGAAAGTATCAGGATATTTTACTCTAGGTATATTCAATCTAAAATACAATTTATTATTCTTTAGTCATATTGAGAAGATTAAACTCTGAAATGAGTTTTCCACTGATGAAATACCAAGGATATAACGTTAAGCAACATTCCTTGCTTTAGTTTGCCTGTTAAAATTCAAAGAACTCTCACACCCTCGTCTGGATGGGATGGAGTTAGTTTTCTTCATAGCAAGTTGTTTAGTGCTGCACTTTATGATTAACAGTGTTGATAATGTGCCAGTCTTTTGAGTGTTGCTGAGCAGTGTTTGTGCAGCATGAATGCTTTCTCCTTTGTTTTCATACCCTGTCCCTTCCCCTCCTTCGCTGGCCACAGTTAGGTTCAGGGTGGGCAAGAGGTGGACACAAGTGAGACAGCTGGTCCTGACTACCTGAAGGGATATTCCATACCATGACATTGTGCTCAGCAATAAAAGCTCAGGAAAATGAGGAGGAAGAGGGGAACATTTGTGATTATGGAACTTGTCTTTCCAAACAACCATTATGTGTACTGGGGTCCTTTCTAAAAACTGGCTAGACATCTGCCTGGGAAACAGTGAATGATTTTATCTTTCTGCTTTGCTTGTGTGGTGGATTGACCCTGGCTGGATGCCAGATATCCACCAAAGCTGCTCTATCAATCTGAGGTTTCCCATGGGTTCACAGCCTTCTTTCTCACCTGCTCCAGTGTGGGACTCCTCCAGGGGCTGCAGGTGGATCTCTGCTCCCCCACTGGCCCCCATGGGCTGCAGGGGCACAGTTGACTCATTGACTCGCCGTGGTCTGCACCGCGGGCTGCAGGGGAACCTCAGCTCCGGCACCTGGAGCACCTTCTCCCTTCCTTCTCCACTGACCTTGGTGTCTGCAGAGTTGTTCATCTCACCTCTCTTCTCTGGTTACAATTACATCTGAACAATAACTTTTTTCTCCTTCTTAAATATGTTATCACCATTTCTGATTGGCTCAACCTTGTCTTGGCATTGGCTCTGTCAGACCTGGCGGAAGCTTCTGGCAGAAGCTTCTGGTGGAAGTAGCCACCCCTATGGCCCTCCCTGCTGCCCAAACCTGATCATGCAAACCCAATACAGTTTGCATGCATGGCTTTCCCTTTCTCTACTAGACAGTCATTATCTAAATCTGTGAGTCGTCACAACTTCCTTCTATTTTCTCCCTGTCTTTCCCACCCATTCCAATAGCAGACTTCTGGCCTCTTGGGACTGTTAGCCATTATACCAGAGAGATTAGTCTTTGCCAGAAAATTAACCTTCCAAATTGAACTGTTCTAGATTGGACAGTTCTAATGCAGTAAAACTTCTGCAAGGCAAGTCTACACTAGCACTTTTAAACCTCAGTACAGTTTTGATAAAGCATATCCAGTGATACCAACTTGCTACACTTTTGGTTTCAACTATTAGGATGAGGATTTGTTTTATATTTTGTAAAATTTAGGAGAAAAATTAAGTTTTCTTCTGACTTAAGTATACATTTCTGGAGAAAGTTTGTATAGTGTTTTTTGGTCCTCAGGTGAAAGTGTTGAGGAAAATGCAAGTGTTGTTGTCAAGCTCCTTATTCGACGGCCAGAGTGCTTTGGGCCAGACCTTAGGGGAGAAGGAGGAAATGGTTTGCTGGCTGCTATGCAGGAAGCTATCAGAATCTCAGAGAATCCTGCTCGTGACCTTCCTTCCCAGGCATATAAAAGAGAAGGGTAAGTAAATGTGAAAGCTTGTTTGGCAAATGATGATTTCATAGCGGATTCAATCTTGCTTGCAATAAGTGGATAATAGACCCTGCTGTGTAAGGCATTATACAAAACTAGAGCATTAGAGATTCGCGCCCACAAGCCGTTGTCGTATGGAATTCATAAAGCATGAGCTGGATAAAAGTGGAATGAGTTACAGAGAGAGAGAAAAAGCCTGACGGACAAAGTGAAGGAGAAGGCTGTTGTGGAATGAAGCTAAGGTTAAGGTAAGGTAAAAGAGGAAGATAGAAGGCTCATGTAAAGTCACCTATTACTGTTCAGTTGCATGCTTACTCTAGGGATAAAAACGCTGTAGTCCAGAGCCAAGGAGAATTGAGTATGTCTGTTTAATAGTCTCTGGATCATGTCTCTAGCTCCAGAAGAGAGCTATAAACTTGCATTAGCAAAAATGCTCACTGTTTTCTTTACTTTTTAGTGAGGAGGAGGAGGAGGAGGAAGAGGAGACTGTGCACATGGGTAATGCAATCATGTCATTTTACTCAGCTCTCATAGATTTACTTGGACGCTGTGCACCAGAAATGCATGTAAGTTCATTTTGTCACTTGCTCAGAAAATGTAGGAGATTTGTAAACATAACTGTACATCTCTAACTAAACCTTTCTCTGTTTGAAGAGTTCTTCCCTTCAGAAGGTAGACTTTATTGCTTCTTACTGTATCTAGATAAATTGATTCCCTGCAAGCTGCTTACAAAAATCATGGTCTTTTGATTTCTTTATGCTTTCTATTTATCTAAAGTTTTGATAATTTTTATATGACTATGAAATAAAAGCAAATATGAACTTCTAGTGTTGCACAATTAAACAAGCAGTCTAATAACAATTTCTGAAATTGGCCCTTTACTGTTCTCTAGAAAGGCATAAAAATAATTTTCATAAGAATGTGATACAGAGCTGCTTTTGTGTGCATCGAGGAAATATGGTGCCCACACCAAATGAATACATGGAAAAATATGTAAAATATCTGTTTTAACTGTAACACCCATAAAAACCACAGGGAAGACTTGGTTTTAGTTAGATTGACTTCTGCTCTTCAGTACTTAAAATTCTTTAGTAGTATAAGCCCAGATGAAAATGCTATATGTATTTCAATACAATAAGAAGGAAGAAGTTTGGCTTGTAGCCTGCCTACTTACTACTACCAAAGCTATTAACTTTATTAGCTGTACGTAGCTCTCTGTTGCCAGAGATAGTAGTTCTATGTTAAGAAAATTACTGGTAGAGGTGTTCAGACACAGGCTATGAATACCTGATTTCTGCAAGGAGTTGAAAGGAACTGGTCACCTAATTGTTGTTAATGCCTTTTGAAATTTTTATGGCATAGAAATAATAGAAAAATGCATAGCCACATCATGCAGATTTGCATCTGTTTGTAGCGTAAAGAAGCAAGCTGAAAACCTGGTACCTAAGATTCTGTAGTTAACATGAGTATTTCAGTAAGTTTCAGTTTTATCACCGTATCTGATTTGGTTTAGAAATCTTATCACTGTGGAGTTTTTTTTGTGTTATTGGGAATTTATAATATTGTGAAATCATTGATATGATGTCAAAATAAGAACAGAAGCAAAAGGAGGAACAGCTGAAAATTGGCAACTTCATTAGAGTTTTCAGATAAATTGAATTTCTGTGAATTTTCTTTCAGTGTTTAAAAAAATCATATTAATATAAATATTTTGAGGAAAATTTTCTTATGTCCATCAGTACTAAATTTCTAAATTGATAAACTTTTTCTAACAGCTTATTCAAAGTGGAAAAGGGGAAGCTATTCGAATAAGATCTATCCTTCGATCTCTAGTGCCAACTGAAGATTTGGTTGGGATTATAAGTATACCACTAAAGCTGTCAACAGTTAACAAAGGTAACGCCAATACTTTTATTAGACTAGTTATCTTTTATAAAAGTCTTTTGGCACATTAGCATTCAAGTGTAAAATAAAGTGGTTTTGTTAGAGTTAAATATAAGCTGAGAACTGTTCTTCAAATTTTAATTAGATCTGTATCAATTAGAGCTGCTTTAGTAGCACAGATGTTTGCTCCTGTGGATCAGAGACTGTAAGAACATAAGAAATACTTTAAAAGATCACACTAATGGGCTGGTACTTTGTCTTCAGCAGTGGCTGTAGAGATGCTACCACTTTAAGTAAAATGTGTGAGCTTAGGCTCAGTCTCTTTGTATTTCCACATCATCCAGTCATTTGTTTAGAAAGATCAATGTATCTCTCTGCCTATCAACATCTGTTTCTGGATGTGGTATCCAAGCATGTATCTAATCTCTTTAGAATAATGTCTCTAGTCACAAACTCCTGTGGCAATAAGTTCTAGAATTTCCCTATTTGCTACATTTTACGCATTTATTAAAAAGAAAAGAAAAAAGAAACTTATGCTCTACTAATTTTAATTAACACATTTGAATTGTAGTGTTTCGGGATTTGGTGTATAGCAGTTCTTAATTCACCTTGTCAGCTACATAGATAATATTCTTAATTTCAGTTATATCCTTTTCCAGTCCTCATTTTGTAAAACTTAAGAATCCAAACTTTTCTTAGTCTCTGATCATAACTGCTCCACTACCTTAACTACTTTAGTTGCCTAATGTGTACTTTTGCTACCTCTATTCTGCAATACCGATATATGGAAAACATCTGTGGGATGTACACAAGACCTGAGCAGGTTGTACTGTGCACACAAGTCTTTGGTTTATGTGTTAATTTCATATTTCATATATATATAAATAGCAGCAAAATGATGCCCTCTCCCCTATTCTGAGTACCCCTTTCTGATGATGTCCAATATCTTGAGTCATTTGGCTGCAGCTACACATTGAGTTGATGATATCACAGACTTTTAATGATGACCTCTGGATCTCTTTGTAACGTCAGTTATGAGCTCAGCATCGTGTAGGCATGTCTTATTTTCCTGCAGATGCATTAACTTGGAGTTGTCTTCATTGAAGTGCATCTGTCTACTTGCCCAATCAGTTTTGTTAATGATTTATCCAAACGGAAGACTTTAGTGTTGTATACAGACTTTTAAGTTCCTTTTTTTGCTTCCTGCTATAGGTCACTGATGACTCTCAGTATAGAGTCCTGTTTGTCCTTGCTTGATTAAAATGCCACACATGCATATTGCATTTTAATTACCTTTGCTGTTTCTTGGAACTGTGCTGGTTATTTCTTCCATGACTTTTTCAGAGGAAGTGAAAATCAGGCATATTTGCTTCTGGATTGTCTTGATCTGAAGAAGATACTCCTCTATACCTATTGTCTTTCCCCAATTTCTAGGTATAATGTTCCACTCTGATCTCTGATGTTTAATCCTAGATGCCTGATTTCTCTTTTATTAGTCACAGAATCACAGACTATGCTGAGTTGGAAGTTGATCAGTCTCGCAGTCATGGTCCTCCAGCTCAGGCACTGAGATCCCCTTGGTCTGTTATCAGTGTTGAAGACAGAGGCAAAGAAAGTGTTAAGTACCTCTGCCTTGTCTCTGTCCCTGTTTGTGAGGTGACCATCCTCACCCAATAATGGACTGATGATATTTCTATACTGCCATTAATATATTTGAAATATGTTTAATATATTGCCATTAATGCATTTGAAAAAACTCTTTTTATTGTCCCCTAACATTTCTGGCCAGCTTCAACTCCAGTTGAGCTTTGGCCGTAGGAATTTTCTCCCTACAGTGGCAAGCAGCGTCTCTGAATTCTTCCCATGTCACTTGACCTTTCTTCCAGTGGGCATACACCTTCCTTTTTTGCCTTATCTCCAAGAGAAGATCCCTGCTCTACCTCGTCTGCTTGACTTCTGATGTTACGGAATTACCTTCTGTGTCCTTAGGAGGTGATGTTTGAAAAGTGACCAGCACTAATGGACCTCAGCACCTGCAAAAACACTTTCACAGGGGACCTTACTTTCTAATTCCCTGAGCAGCCTGAAGTCTGCTCTCCTCATATCCAGTGCTGAGATTTTGCTGGCAGTCTATTTCTGCACTTGTTCATCTTGTCCCATAATGATTCCCTCTTTTATAATCAAGCTGACTAAATCCCTCTTCTCTACACCACAATCTCACCCATCCTTTGAGACTTTGATACTCTACTTTGATATCTCTGCCTGCCTCACATAAGCTCCTCCCGTGAAGTATAGACAAGTTATCATGGAATTCTCTTACACGTCATGAAGCCACTCAGCTTAGTGCATCATACAGCAATCTCCCGCTTCCACTGCCTGCTACTTCATATCCTTGGCAACCCTGTCTACCACCAGGGAAGCCTCTGTGCAAAGGGTGGAGCGGTTCTTCTCTTAAGATGTTATCTTTCCTTCCCAAGTAAATATCCAAGGTATCCCAGGTAAACTATCTAAGACTAACCACCTAAGTACCTCAAGGGTTGCCACTATGGGGTTGAGGCTCGGCTGCAGTCTTGCTATCCTGTTTCTCTTACTACTCTGATTCCTCTATTCTCTCCTCTGGAGAAGGAGACTATTCTCTGAAGACACAAACCTTGTGTACTGTGTGTATACACAGAAGACCTGAAACCAGGGTGTGGATCTGCTGCTCTCTCTGCACCAAACTGTGTAGCTCCATGTTTGTACCTGGATCTCTACCTATCACTGAGGTTGAGACTGACTTTTTGTCAGTGGAACTAACAGCCTTCTTAACACTTTCTGTTAAAGGCAAGTCAGTGAATGCTTTTTTCACCCTCTTTACTCTGGAACTCAAAACCAATTCAGAATCAGAATTCAGATTACAGAGGTGTATTGATCATAGCATTCTTGCTTCTTGGGTGATTGTTGATTCTTTCCTAGACATGATCAATATGGTTATCCAGGGTGGATTTATTTCCACAAGATAACTTCCAAGGTAACCATAAACCCCAAAATTTTCTGTAAAGCATAAACTCAAAAGAGGATGAGGGGCTTTATGGCATTATGATCTCCATGTTTCACATTAATTTCTCTGTGTTCCATGGGCTATAAACTACCAGTCTTCCATTTTCTTCTAGGGCAAAATAATTTATTCTCCTTTCTGTCCTTCTATAGTGCTTTCTATTTCACAAGAATTGTGTTTACCCCTTTTCAGTCAGCGATGTTTTATCAGATACACAATTGACATCAGTCAATAGCAGTTGTTATTGTCATCTTCCCCTTGGATTCCATGTTCATTCTAGTCTAGTTTACATGAGAGAAAAATTAAACTTCTTAACCTTCTTTGACTTCACAGTTGCTGTGTTCTTTTGGTATTTGCAGTAATACTTATTTTTAATTTTACCATGTAAGCGTTCTCTGTAATAGTAATGAAACAAGCTGAATGTTTTACCATTCATTTCTAAGCTTTTAAGAGTGAAAGATAATTAAACTGCCAAATAATAGGGTTTTTTAAATAGTGAAAACTTACTATTCTTTTTCAGCATACAAGAAAACTAAACAAGAATATAATTTTCTTTGAATATGTGATTTTACACACTAAATGCAATTATAGCATCTTTTATTGTCTTGGTGTTTCTTGTTTTATCAATTATCTACAATTAAAATTTGCATTATATATTTGTGCAGATGGCACAGTAAATGAACCAGACATGTCTGCAAGTTTCTGTCCTGATCATAAAGCACCCATGGTACTCTTCTTGGACCGTGTCTATGGTATTAAGGACCAAAGCTTCCTCCTTCACCTACTGGAAGTTGGATTTTTACCAGATTTAAGAGCCTCTGCCTCTTTGGATACAGTACGTATTTCACTATGGAGTTTAGGTGCAGTGGATAGCTATAGTGGCCTGTAAGTGTAAGAAAATGGAATTTCAAGTCAAAACGGCTTTTTTTAATAAAGGTATTATAGGCTTGCTATAAAACAAAACCAATATTAATTCAGTTACTACTAATTTATAGTGCTTAAGTCTGATTACAAGCATACAGTAGCACCTTATGAAGCAACAATGTAAAGTAGTTTAAAAACTTTTAATACAGGTTGTACAGTAATGAAATAAATAGATTGAGTATACTGTAATAAGCCTAATGATTGCTTTTATTTTATGTGTGCTTCCAATAATTACACTGAAAATCCATATGTATGAAGAAATTAATGAGATGAAAAGTACTACTTAATGTTTAGCAGTTTTTTCTAACCTTTTAAAGAAAGAATCTGCATATTCTCTTCTGCCTCTATTGGTTAAAAGTGCAGTGGGGCAAGACATAGGACAAAAGTGGATGACTTGGATTTTCTCCAGTTGAGAAAAAACGGATTTTGTCTTCATGTGTATACTGGGAATATCATGTTAGCACCCAGCCACTAAGGGAACCTAAGGAGTATTTAAGTATTATGTTTTATAGACTTCGTATTTAACAACCTTTACTCAGTGTGATACTAACAATCATTTACTACTTCATACAGGTTTCTCTAAGTACCACAGAGGCAGCTCTTGCGCTAAATAGATACATTTGCTCAGCTGTGTTTCCATTACTCAAAAGATGTGCTCCCCTCTTTTCTGGAACAGAGCACCACGCCTCTCTGGTTGACTCCATGCTTCACACAATATATAGGTTGTCCAAGGGACGGTCCCTTACAAAAGCACAAAGAGACACTATTGAAGAATGCCTGCTTGCTATTTGCCAGTATGTATGACACCTATGTATAGATTGATTTCTTTTGTCCAGAATATGTATTTTAACAATTTCTTTCTTTGTGTATAGTGTAAAACTAAGATTATTTTATTCTTGCATGAAATAAATGACCATTGTATGAGAAAATTTTTTTTCTGAAGAAAAAATACATTTAATTTTTCCATTCTGGGTACTGCACGATAGAGGCTGTTGTGTTGATATCAGGCTTATGGTGATATAGAATAAATTCTGATTATTTGTAAAAACAAAACCCCAGTAATTACCAAAAATGTTCTGGCAAGTCTGACTCTGTGTGTTGAGGACTTAAGGGATCAATGTGTTTGTATTCCAAAAATAACTCCTAAAGCTGGTCCTAAAGCTGAGATGAACACTGAGGAATTGAACCTTAGGAATGGAAATGTTGATTTGGCTTTCCCTTAAGAGGGCCAAGAAGTAGCATAACTTTCTGTGCTATATCATTCTATATGTAGATGAGATTCCTTAAGCACCTACCATCGCTTTTACAAAATACTTTTAATGACTGTTTTGTATCCCAATATGTAAATTCAGTTTTTATTTCATTTTTGCTGAACTGTATGACATTTACTGATAACATTTTTTAAAATTACAGCCACTTACGTCCCTCTATGCTACAACAGTTGTTGAGAAGGCTAGTTTTTGATGTGCCCCTGCTCAATGAATACTGTAAAATGCCTCTTAAGGTAAATACTTTCTGTACATGCATTCAGCATGAAATTTCAAAATAAACTGTCATCATCATGTTTTTAAAAACAGAACAGGCAGGGTGAAGCAATGTGAGATTAATTCTCAATTGAAAATAATGTAAGCATTTTATAAAGTCTTTCAAATTTAATGAAATGTTTGCAGATTTTTTGAAATCTTGCCTAATGTAAACAGTATATAGTAAGTTGATTATTCAATTTTGTTTAGTGAACTATTGACTTTCTCACTACTTCAGCAAAAGAGTATTTGAATGTATAATATTAAATGTTATTGTTATCTCAATATCTTTTCTGCTGCTATATGAACTATAATAAGTCTTGGTAGGATGTATAGTCCAGGAATGAATTCTGAGTGAAATCTAAGAGACAGGACACAGGGAAGAAAACTGACCTCTTATTTTTGAACAATCTGTAACAGAAGTCTTATTCATCTTCTTGTTCTGTAAATAGAGAATTAAAAATGTGACATTTTGACTATTCTGACAGGTTTGCTTCACTTTCCCATTGGATAAAAGAGCTTGATCTTAGGTCTTTAGGTCTTCTTACGGAAGAATTGAAATTCTGTCATACTCTAAAGCTGAACTGCCATATTCACAAACATGCTATGGAGCAGCATTAATTTTTTCTTAAAAATGAGGTGAAGAGGGAGTGTTTGATTTGGGGTTTTAATTATTATTTTCCCTTCCTAAACAGAATTGCAGTAAAACCAAAAATGCTAAATGCTAAAAGAAATTTTAAAATTTCTCATGGGATAGGAATTTTTAGTTCTAAAGAAGAAATCAGTGGCAAGTGCATCAATAATCAGTATACTAGCTCTTTAACTGGTATATTACAGATTGCTTATATGATACTTCTTTCCATCTGTTTTTCCAAAGAAGAGCAGTCGCAGGTAAAAGGGTGTACTATGGGCGTCTTTGCAGTGTTTTGAATAACACTGAGGCCATCAACCACAAATGACAGGAGTAAAATCAATTCAAATTGGTAAAACTTTTTATCAGAATCTATCATGTCCTACTTCATACCCATTTCATTGTCTCTGTTTTTATTCTGTGAGCTAATCTGTACTCAAATGGTGACAATTCTGAAATTTTACTTTTGCCTGTCATCACTAAGAATTCCACAGCAGCAGTTGGAGATAATACAGGCTTTATATTTTCACAATATGGGCTCTGCTGCTCTCCCAAAATGAAAAAGAAAAAAAGGACCATTATTATGAGCCACTGGAAATGAAAAGGCAGAGACAAATAATACTTCTCTTGTAACAGTTTAATAGAACAGCTTGTTATTTTGTTAAATACCAATGTTTTACATGCATTTTTATTTCTTGAAAATCTAGCTTCTGACAAATCACTATGAGCAGTGCTGGAAATACTATTGTCTGCCTTCAGGAATGGGAAGCTATGGAATTGCAGCAGAAGAAGAATTACATTTAACTGAAAAACTTTTCTGGGGAATATTTGATTCCTTGTCTCATAAGGTAATGACTGCCATTGACATTACAGTACAGGGTGACCAAAAAAGCATTACAGTGATAATTTGCTGTGCCAAGAGCAGAAAGTTCCTATTTTGACAGTTGTTTCATCTAATATGGGAGATACAGCAATGACTGCTTTTAATGAAGTGAAAAATTGAATGCTGAATCTTGATTCTCTCCAAACCAATGAAATGTCAAATCTTTATCTTGATATACCCATAAGCTTTACACCAGTAATGAGGCAATACATGCACACACTATATATATATGCATATATATACACAACTAATGATTAGTGCTTGCTGCACTAAGATGTTGGTCTTGTCTTCTATCTTAACTCTACTAAATATTTGTACGTACTTTTTACTGGCGTAAAATTAATTTTAATAAATATATGTACGTTCTTATCATATTAGTGGTATATGCACAGTAAATTTATATTGTCTGTTTTCTAACAAGCATTTGTATTATTTTAGTTTTCTGCCTATTGCTTAGCCTAGGAGATATGATGCAACATTCTATGAAACAAACGTTTTTCCATTTTCGTGTTCCAAAGTGTGATCTTGGGATTTTTAACTTGCTCAGTTTTCTCTAAGAAAAATTTGCATTTCTGGTGGGATAAATGCTCTACTGAGTAAATACTTTTTGTGCTTGATTGGGCTCAAAAATCAAGATCTCACTATGGGACAGTAACAAATCTTTTTCATTGCGTCTCACTAATGTTCCCATTCTAAGCAACAGATTTAGATGATTGTTCCTCTAGGCATTCTGATTTATAATATGGAAATGACGATGATATTTGCATTATTCTGAAATGGCTTTTTAAGCTTTATTTGTATTTGATTTTAGCAACATTTACCTCCCTCTTACTGCTTTCACAAGCGCAAGGAGTATCAGGAGGGCCTGACACAATGAAACGTTTCCAATCAGTGCATCTTAGCTTTTAACAAATAAATGAAGATGATATGTTTCTGCCAATATTGGTGGCTCACTATAATAGCATTTTCACTTTTCTGCAAATGGCTATCAGCCCAGTGAAAGAAGAGTTGTGTAAATCTGTGATCTTCTGAGCTACGGTGTTCTCCACTGTTCTGTTTTGTACAAAGATTACTAGAAATAATGAACTGACTTTGCTACAGTAAAACAAAATTTCCTTTACTGAGTATGTTTTAAACTGAAATAGTTTGAGGGGAAAGAGTGTTAAATAAAAATGGCTTCTGCAGTTAAGACAGGAAATAGTAAATTTACAACTAAGGCATTATTTTATAGATGATCATACTCTGTAACAAGGTGAACAACTCTTGATCCTCCTATGTAGGCCTTCATGGCTCAAAGGAAGCTTGCATTGTATATACTTACACAGTGTCAGCATGCTCTTGTGTAATTTGTGTAGTCTTAAGAATATGTAAAGTTGATATAATGAAAAATAGATGCCATGCAGCAATAATTTTGCTCTATGCTTAAATTTTAAATGCGCTTTACTGTGTGTTTGCATCTTCTAATGTTTGTGCATATGGCAGCTTGGTTTTCACTAACATTTTGCATGTTTTTCTATTGGATTTTCCAACCAGTTCCTATCTCTCCTGCAGAAGTATGATCCAGAGCTCTTTCGAATGGCTTTACCCTGTCTAAGTGCTATAGCTGGTGCCTTGCCTCCTGATTATTTAGATACACGAATTATGTCAACTTTGGAAAAGCAGACTTCAATGGATCCAGAAGGAAATTTTGATCCTAAACCTGTCAGCACAGCAAAGTGAGTCTCATAAATCATAGTGATTTCTTTTCCTTAAATATTTTTATACTATTCCTTATTAACATTTTTTCTCATCTGTAGAGAGAGTTGGCTAGTGACAGACTGTTAATGATATTAGGACCTCTCAGTAGTAGTATAGGGATTATTGCTTCCTCCTGCCAAATACTTCACTGCAATATATCCTGTTTACATAAAATATATTCTTCTCAGCACTGCACAGATGTTAAATATTTCCATGTTATATCTGCACAGTACATAGTAAATTCCATATTTATTATGTATCCTATTGTCTAATAGTTCAAATGTTTGGGATATGTGCATTTGATACTATAAGTATTTAGAGTGTGTTTATGGCAAATGGTACAAGATCATCAAAATCTGGTAAATGATTCAGTTGGCTTATTGTCAGATTTTTGTAAAATCTTCACCTTATTTTGAGAATTGTTCTGTAAAAATCTGACATGGCAAAATAAGCAGATAATGTAGGATGATTTAATAGAGATTTGACCTTCCTAGTAATCTTGTGCTATTAAAATACAGATTTCTACAGATTTCAAGAACTGAGGATCACTAGCTGAGTCTTGCTATTAAAGTCTTTCTCTTTCATCATTATGCAATGTGTAACATCCATGTTAATATTATTCTGTACTAAGAATTAGCAACAAAATTACCAGTAGATTAGGGTGAAGCAGGTTTTCATTGCTAATAAGTGCAACTGTTATGTATTTGAAGATTCTCTGTAAATGCCCTTATAGCTCTGTCTTTTTTGTGACATTTCTTCTAAAGAAAAGAGAATTGCAAAGCCAAATGTCTCACCTTCATCTGGAGGTGAAGTATTTTGATTAGTGTTATATTATCCAGACATTTTTTTCATAAGTTAGACTGCTGTAAGTTATGATTGAATGACCATGCTCCTCTTCGTTTACAGCCTTGTACTTCCTGAAAAGTTGGAGTACATCATAAGCAAATATGCTGAACATTCCCATGATAAATGGGCCTTTGATAAGGTAGGAATTATTTGAAGACTGGCAACTGTCATAAAAGGACTAGTAAATAACACCTGGGATGAATATTGAAAGAAATACTGGACAGTTTAACTGATAGGTCCTTGTTCAGAGTGTATGAATGTCTACATATTCATTAGGATATATGGAAGAAACTTTTTGCTCAAAAGAATGCATTGGAATTTGTCACTTTTTCAAAGAATGTATTGGGATAAACATCATAGAATCATAGAATCATCGAATCAAACAGGTTGGAAAAGACCTCCGAGATCATCAATCCAATCCTTGATCCACCACCACCGTGGTTACCAGACCATGGCACTACGTGCCACATCCAGTCTCATCTTAGAATACCTCCAGGGACAGTGAATCTACCACCTCCCTGGGCAGCCCATTCCAAAGTCTGATTACTCTGTAAAAACTTTCTTCCTAATATCAAACCTAAACCTCCCCGGCACAGCTTAAGACCGTGCCTTCCTATCTTGCTGCTGGTTTCCTGGGAGAAGATACCAACCTCTACCTGGCTTCAACCTCCTCTCAGGGAGTTGTAGAGAGTGATGAGGTCTCCCCTGAGACTCCTCTTCTCCAGGCTAAACAGCCCCAGTTCCCTCAGCCTCTCCTCATAAGACAAATCTGGGCACACTGCTGGCTCATGTTCAGCTTCCTGTCAATCCAAACTCCCAGATTTGAGGTGACTGAAAAAGGGGTGTTTGGTTTGATTTTGGAGTTTTTGGGTTTTGTTTTGTTTTTTTGGTTTGGGGTTTTGGTGTTGGTTTGTTTTGGTTTGGTTTTTTTTTTTTTTTTGTTTGTTTTTTTTTTAAGTAAGAATATATAGTTCTTGGCTTCATTTTACCCAGTAATGGTGGGTTTTGACTAGGAGTCAGAGATTCAATTTTATTGCAGCAGCTCCATGATCTAAGAAAGTACAGTCTAATATAATTTTTTATATCAGAAAAAGTAATTATAGCTTTTCTTTCTTATTAGCTTTAAGAAGACTGTTATGTATTAATTTTATCTATGGTTTCCCAAATGATCTGTCACTGTGTCATGTTTCTGTTTCACTAGTTCTACGCAGCTCTAAAACAAGATAATAAATTCTTAAATAATTTCTTGTAACAATAACGAATAGCAATTTTATGGTATAGTTATATAAAATAAAAATTCTGTTGTTTGGGGGCTATATATGCAAATTTGTAGAGAAAATTACACATATATATGGCTATGTGACTATACAAATATTAATTTCAAACCATAAATGTCAGTTAATATTGTTTAAGGTAGAGGATTCATTACAGTTATATTCTTTAGTGCTTAGTATGTTAATGTTACCTATTCTTCTCTGTGTTTTTCACTTTAGCATGCCAAAGAATTGAGGCAATCTTTTTTGCATCAGTCAGTACTTTCTCAATGCATGAGTCCACTTGAAGGGAGCCAATGCATATTAGGCTCAGAACTGGTATCATAAGACCTACTACTCACAGATCGCACCTATTCAGGGCATGATTTGTTCCTGTGTATCCACATATGGTTGCATGCTCTTTTTTGAGGAACTGAGCAGCTGTGGGAGTAGATTAGCAGTTTGATATGACAGAGTAAACTGACTAATTTGCTGTCACTTATCTATGTTGTTCTCAGCTTATTTCAGTGGTTTTTTGTTTGTTTGTTTTTTTTCCAGACAAATAGTGGATGGAAATATGGTGTTTCCCTGGATGAAAATATGAAGACTCACCCATTAATAAGACCTTTCAAAACTTTAGCTGAAAAGGTAGCAGAGGAAATTTCAGCTGTGTTAACACAAAGTAGATTGATCTGTTTGCTTTTTAAAATCTGTTTCAACTTTATGATAGAAAAGGAAGAAGGACAAATAGGTCAATCTACATGCTGAAGTGATTGTTCAGTTAATCTTACATTGAATCTTGTATAATATTCATCGTTTCTTCATAGGCCTGGACCAATTTATATTCAAAATATCAGTAGCACAGTTTTTTTCAGGCTTCCATGGATGAGGAATGACTGGCAGCAACTCCTGGGTTTTGGATGAAAGTGTAATTTAACATATCTGAAGGGAATTTTGTCTTCAAGAAAGATGGTAGAAAGATGTAAAGAATGTGTAGATGATTCAGTTGAAAATGCAGAAAATCATTTAAATTATTTTAAATGCGTTTTTATTTGAATTTCTTGACTAGGCACGAATGTCTTCTAGTTGTCAGAACACTGAATTGAATTTGAATTCTGTTACTTATTTTTGCAATGATTCACTGGGAGACAAAAATAAATCAATTAAATTTGTCCCTCTTTACCATGTTTTTTCTGTTCAGAAAATGGAGATGACAAAAATCAAGAGGGATTCAAAATGTTTAGTTTCCTAAGGTTTGTAAATTGCTTTTGAACCTTTGGAGAGGAGACAAAGCATTGTTGGTTGAATTGTTATTTAAGCAGTTCAAAGAGAATTTTCTAAATTGTCTCAAATTAGAACTTTTTTGAACCTAAAAATCAGGTCCATCCATAAAAGCTGTCATGTTAAGTAACTGTCAGGAAAATTCTAATTTACGGCATGAACTGAAATACTTTTATTAAAATTGATTTGAAAAGTCTTAATATGGTATACTCTGAATTTTCTTTGTCATAACTTTTCAGAATTTCTCCAACACCTTTACTTTTCAAAGGGGTGTTGCAATACAGGCTGTTCCCTAATTTTTTTTCGACAGCTGTGTTTATATGAAGAGGTGTATAGTTCAGTAATGTTCTGTATCTGTGAATGGATATAAATATAGAAAGACTAAAAAAAGGCCTTGAATGCTGATGTATTCAAATGTACATACTTGCTTAAAGAATTTCATAACACTTATAGTACCACCAATTTTTTTATTATTTTGTGCTGGAGGAATCAATGAGTAAGTTTCCAGATCTAATCAACATTACTGCTCCAGAGCTCCTTGCAGTGCTGTTAGTTTCTAACACATATCCCAGCAATAAGTGACACTAAGAACTGAATAAAAAAAAATGATATTTCAAAGCTTCCATCTCATGAGAAAAGAACTATATTGTATGTTCTCATATAATATATAAATTTTATATACTTCTGTGGTATGTGACAATTTATATAGAAGGACAGAATATTTTTATTGAGTTCTCACTACTTACTAAATACAGAGAGATTTTGCATTTTTTCATCAAAGGAAAAGGAAATTTATCGTTGGCCTGCCAGAGAATCATTGAAAACCATGTTGGCCCTGGGATGGAGCCTAGAAAGGACCAAGGAAGGAGGAGAAACAATAATACATCAGCGTGAAAATGAAAAGCTTCGCAGCATATCTCAGTCTAGTCAGGTAATGTAGAATTGCTTAAATTTAGAAAGCAAAAGGCCTGTTCACTAATTTACTATGAAATTTTACACAATTATGTCAGTTTTATATACTTTTAATGAAAAGAAGCTTTTAATGTTAGAGTTCTGAGATTGAAAGTCATGTCACTATTACAAACACTGTGAAATAACACTGAAGAGTGGATTCCAAAAATAGAGCAGCTTTTAAGATAGTAAGGCTATCAGAGGCCATATCAGAGAGCTATTGCTTTTCATTTTCTCAGAAGAACTAAAGAGAGTTTTAATATAGTCATTCAAAGAATACACGACAGAGTATTTAAAGTCTTTTATTTTTTAATAAACAAATCTAGCAATTTTCTTTTTTTGGTCAAACAGGAGAGCCTAAAATGGGCTTTTTTCAAGATTCTAGTTATGACTGACATATGAGATTTCACATTTGACACTTTTTTTTTAATATACAGGTAAAATTTTTAGGTTATTGTATATATTACCTGGCATTTTGATGTGAGAATAGATTTTTTTTTCATTTGTAGCTTTTTGTAATAACATGTTAAGACCGCTGGTCAATATGTCTGTGTCTTGGATGGGGAAAGCTATTTAAAACTATGACAAGTGTTCGGGCATTTTTATTGTACCCCTTGAGCTGAATTAAACACACATTTGTACTTTAATATAGTGAGAGTTAATAAGCAATGGGTTGGGCACAGTCCTGCTGCCATAAGCAGTCCTGCGAGGTGTGTGCGAAGATGTGTCACAGGGTAACTCCTCATGCACACCTGCACCAGCACTGATCCTGTGAGTATCAGTATCTGGCACCTTAGGCCTGTGTTGGGTTCATTCCCAGGGCCGGTTTTTGCTTACCACAAGTGGCCCCTGAGCACTCTGTTACAAGACAATACTTCAGCATTTCTTACCTCTTCATCAAGCTTCACTGCCTTACAGGGAATCCTGCTCTCTCTAGCATCTCCGCTTCCAGCCATTTGAACTTGTTTTGTAGTTGAGCCTTGTTGCCCAAGAAGATGCATGATGAAGACATGACTGAGTAGAGCACTTCAGCACATATTTAGTTTCAGTACACATTTGAAATTACTGATTTCTATGTAACCATTCACATTTAACATGTACCTAATAGGTTTGTTGCACAGAGCTTTACCACTTTAAACAGTTGAAGACTGTAAATACATCATGCTCCTCGTTTTTCTTAGTCTGTAAATTCCTCAAGTCAATAACCTATTTTATCTTTTTGTTGTGTTGTCTTGTCTTTAGTATAGGGTTTGTCCAGGCTGTTCCCACACTGTTCTGTCATATTTTGAAGGCACATCTTGTATGTCTTGTGATTGGTCTCTTCTCTTAGGCTAAAAGCATAGTTGTTAGCAACTTGCCATCTCTTGCAAATAGAGAGATCTAAGTATGTGCACAACTTTCCTACTTCCACATCAGCAGATGTATTCTCTTAATCATCCTGTGTATCTTCAGTACGTTGCAAAACAATAGCTGCACACAGTTTCTACAAGAACGTTTAAAATTGTGAATGATGTTACTCTAATCAGGTCAACAAAAGAGATGTTGTAGTTGAATATTTTTATCTGAAATACTTTTATATGAAAATAATTATATTTTTATTTCCCTGCAGGGAAATGGGTATATCCCAGCACCACTTGATCTCTCTAACGTGGCACTTTCTAGGGAGCTTCAGGTTTGTCTTTGCGTTTTGCATATATTGCGCTGAAAAGAATGAATAGATTTGGTTTTATTATTATTAATGAGCTGAATTTTGTTAGGCTTTACGACTGTATCTGTGACTGTGGTTGTGATATGCTGTTGTAAAAAGGTGCATGCCATACTATTTACATACTGGAAAAATGAAACATACAAAAATTCTGCTGTTCATGCCATTGGTGCTTTCTGAGTTCCCAGAAAAACTTATCACGAAGCCAGGGAAGGAGCTGATAATAGTATGTGATATATGTGTATCCTGTGCTTGTGCTGACTTCAAAAAACACCTGAACATAGACCTGACACTTAACTATGATGTTTCTTTGCCACAAGAGTGTAGACTTTACCCAAGATGGTAAAATTATGTAGAATTACAGAATTTTTAATTGTCATCTTCTAATTTTGCATCTTGTTTTTTTCTGGTGGTAACATAGGGAATGGTTGAGGTAATGGCAGAAAACTACCATAATATATGGGCCAAAAAGAAGAAAATGGAGTTGGAAAGCAAAGGTAAGCCAAAATCCTGTGATCTACACCAAAAAAAAAAAAAAAAAGACAAGGAAAATGAGGGAGAAGAAGCAATCTGAAAGAAGATGGTGTAAGACAATCTAAATTGAATAGTTCCTTTCATAGATGAATTAAAATAAATCTTAGAATAGAAAAACTAACAGCTTTTCAACTTACTAAAGGTGGAGGTAGTCATCCTTTATTGGTACCTTACGATACACTGACAGCCAAGGAGAAATCACGAGACCGTGAAAAGGCACAAGAGCTGTTTAAATTCCTTCAAGTCAATGGTATAATCATATCTCGGTAAGTTGCACATTTTTTTGATATGCTTGTTTACATTCAGTGGGCAAACCAGCATGATGTTTTTATCTCAGTGCGGTGTGGTAGTTATTAACATAATTACCATTTGGCATATCTTCTATAAATCATAGTGTTTGTTATTTTCAAGATCAGAAAGACCCTTCTGAAATAGTATAGACAGGTATTATTTTGCTGACGTTAAACATTTTTGTAAACTAAACTGCATTCATGAACAAATTTTTCTGTAAATGTTCTTCATTTCCTATTTTCATTTATTTCTACTTTTCAAGTCCACATCCCTTTTGAAAGTATACTCAGAAATTTATACATATCAAGGATTAGGACCTGCGAAAGGTAACTTTGTCGGCTTCAACAATTAATTACATTTCTTAAGATATGAGAAAACAGTTCTAAATATACACTTCTGCACTAGTACAGAGAGAAATTCCCTCCTGCCACATATGTAGGCTCCCAGCCTGAATCCAAAATGTAGGTATGCCACCAAATACTTTTATATCCTCCATAATTGCTTTAGAACCATTGAATAAGATTAGTTCCTGAAAATGAATGATCTTTTGAAACACCAATGGAATTGTTCAAATTTTGCAGCTATGTCTCTTTATGTCAGGAGGGCAATGTTTTCAGTGTTAACTCATGCGACAAGTCAACTTGAAAAAGCACGTTCAAACTCTCTATTGGTGTGGTTGAGGAGTTTGCAGCAATTGTCTGTGTAAGGATGAATCAAAATTATTCTCTTCTCAATATTTCCTTCAGAGGAATATGTGCATATATATATATATATATATATATAAAATCTTTTGAAGTACTCATTGCAGTTATCACATGTCCAGAATGTTATTCTTAGAAACATTGGACTAAGCATTAAAACATAGAAATTGTTTATAATTGGAAATGTATAGGTGGAACAGCATGTGTACCTTACATATACCATCTGCCTCTGCTGCTTTGTTTTATTTATTTTTTTTTCTCTTCTTTCTTTGTTGAGAACACTTTTGAAACACTTTGTGTGTTTGTGATGTACAGATAAATCTCTCAGGCCTTACTCAAGTACATGTTAGAAAAAACATGGTATTTTCTTAAGCATCTTTAAATCTCTATAAGTTCCTTTGCTGCTGCTTTTGTTATTTCACAAACCCACCAATGTATTTCAATATTTAGGAAAGTACATGTAGTCTCTTAGGAGCTGTGACTTCTTATAAACTCAAAAGGAGAATATGTACAGTGATCTCACTGAAAATACAAATACTTAGTCTCCTTTGTGAGAGTGAGGCAGCGGGAGATGCCTCTCAGCCATACATAGCTGTTAATACAGACCAAATACTTTGATTACACAGGTGATATATAAATTAATAGGAGTTCATAAAAGTATTTAAACTAGAACTTTTCAAATAGATTTTTTTTTTCAAGTGTAACTGTAAGATGGGAGATTAGAGTCCTTCTAAATTTATGTTTAAAACGGTTTTGGAAGGGGTTCCTTAGTTCTCTGATTCTGTATCTCCAGACTATAACTGTTCCTTTCCTCTTAACTGTGTTCTGATATGGTCAAGAACATCCATTTTATTATGATATACTTTTGTTGTTAAAATTTCTGCTGCATCAACCTTCTACCTAAGAATTACTTTTTTTCCTTGGATTAATCTCATAGCTGTTTTACAACTGTTAGTCTAATCTTAATTTATTCTCCCTAATTAAGTCCCACACAGTGCTAAGAAATCTTAGTACAAATAATCATTTTTTCCATACTACAACGAGCCCAGCATCTTCCCTGCTTTCTTGTTCCTTTCCTTCTTATTGCCTCAGTACCACAAACTACCGGTTCCTCCCTTCTTCCCTACTTCAGACACGCTGTTCAGTACACTACCCCTCTGTAGTCTCTGCGTTTCCATTAGCCCAGTCATTTTCTCTAATTGATAAAGGCCAACTCTTCCTATCTGCTACTATTTGAAGAGTCTGTACAGAAGCATATGAAGTTGCCATTGTGGGTAACCAGAGGTTTCCCTTAATGTTACTCAGTTGCTTCCTCACTTGGCAAGGCAGTTAGATGTTCCAGGTGTTAAACACCACCTATCAACAGAAAATCTGAAGTATAATTTATAGTCCTTTTAATGTTGGTATAAAGAGACTATGAAGAAGTTTCAGTCTAAACAAATGTACATGAAAACCTCAAGAAAACAAAGAGGAAAGAAATAACAACTTGTAAAAGCAAACATGTTTGAAAACAGAATAAATTAAAAGCCCTATAGGGTTATGTGACTTCAAAAGGAAAAAGAAAAAAAATCCCTGTTTTTGTCCTGGATGCCAAGACAGAATGCATCATGAGCAGTTTTGTGGAATGAACCCTTAGCAAAGAATTGGAGAGTTTGGCTACCCATCAGAGGAACTTTGATGGGCTGGAGAAATGGGCTGACAGAACTCTTGTGAGGGTGAGCAAAGGTAAATGCAAAGTCCTATATCCAGGATGGAATAACTCCAGGAATAGGGGAATTGAGCCTGAGAGCACCTATGCAGAAGAGCACATTGAATTGTGCAAGTTGAACATAAATCAGGAATATGTCCTTTTGATGACAAAGGCTGACTCTGTACTGGCTTTATTATTAGGTGTGGTCTGCAGGTTGATGGAGGTGATTTTTTTCCCCTTCCATTTTGTGATCGTGAAATTGTATCAGGAGTACATTGTCCAGTTTTTGGCTCACGAGTGCTAAGGAAACCATTGAGAAGAGTTGCTCAAGTGGGAGGCCACTGAGATGCTTTGAGGATTGGCATGCATGTCATACCAGGAAAGACTGAGGAAAGATAAGGGGGATTTTTCAGTTTTAAAATAGAAGGATACGATGGGATTTACTGCTGTCTTCAACTACTTAATGCAAGGTTATAGAGACGATGAGGTAAAACACTGTCTCCTCAAAAGTAACAAGTTCTTACAAGGAAAATTCCAGTTATACATATGAAAATATTCCACCATTATTTGTTCCCAGAAGGGGAGGTTAAAAATTACTGTAGGCTCTTCAGAGTCATCATGAGATTTCGATCCTTGAAGCTACTCAGTACATTGCTGGACAAGGTTCTGAGCAACCTGATCTTTTGGCTTTGCTTTGAGATAGGACTTGGATCAGATGACTTTCAGAGGTTCCTTCCAACCTAAATTTTTCTCTGATCCTAAAGAATTTTAGAATTTCAGTCACTTAGGTTTCATTTGTAGTTAAAATAAAATCCAGTGTTTTAAATCTAGGCACTGACAACCACACATTTTTATTTCTCTTTAATATCTTGCATGTACCAGTCAGGATTTATGTCATTAATTTATCTTAAAGAATAAATAATACATGCCTCTTTAGAAATTATTGTATACTGTTAAAATTTTTCAAATATTTTAATAGTACAGTAGTTTGTTACTTACATTGAAGTTTTCATTTAGTAGCTGAAGTAATTTTGACTTCAGTCTTTGATAAAATTCAAGAAAAAAATGAAGTTTAACAGTGAATAGTCAAATAAAGGGTAGTACTTAAACTTATTTTGTAAAGATGCAACTGCTGACTTCCTAAACATTTGGCACTATATTGTGCCAGCAGTAGAAATTGAGTGACCAGTGTATTACTTTGTTAGATTCAGATGTACCATGGCTTTGTTTGTGCAATAAGATAGCACTCTGAAGTTCTAAAATATATATATATTATGGATACTTTAATCACAAGCTATCATACCTCTTATTAAAATCAACTCATGTTTCTATTTCTTGCCAGGTAGTTGATGACTAAGTGTTGCTATGGAAAGTCAAGTTCTCCTTCTTATAAAAATTTACCATAATAAAAAGATAATAAGGCATGAATCCTTCATAGTACTGTTTTCATTTGTACTAATGTCATCATGAATGCTATTTCTCTTAATCCTTTCTGAAACAGGGGCCTGAATGACATGGAGTTGGATGCTTCATCCATGGAAAAGAGGTTTGCCTTTAAGTTTCTGAAGAAAATTTTAAAATATGTTGATTCTGCTCAAGAGTTTATTGCACATTTGGGTAAGTTGCATATTTTATTCTGAAAATAATTAGAATTGTTGATATTTAAATATTTGGATTGATATATTTACATTTGTAGTGAACACTATTTTTATTACATTTAAGAAACTTAAATCCTGCCTTTTAACTTGCCGATTAAATTCTTGCACATTTGTAACTAGCCAAACAGTTTCTGTTGTTTTATTTTTATTTCAGTAAAACTAAGTTTCCAAGGCTATTTGAAAGGCTATTGTGTTATTCATCATTAGACAGATTCTTATTTGTGTGTCTGCCTTGATTGTATCCTTGCAGAAGCCATTGTAACCAGTGGAAAAACTGAAAAATCTCCACATGACCAAGAAATAAAATTCTTTGCTAAAGTGAGTGACTTAGTATTTCAAGTAATGTTCATATACATTCCACTATACAGAATATGGAACTTTGTAATGTTAGACTGCTTTTCACATATTAGTAATATATATTTTCTATTTTTTTGTTGTAAGTAATCAAATAGTTAACAAACATTTTGAAATATCTTCAAAAATATTTCAGTATATTTGCTGGATTCAAATATTTAAAAATACTTCAATAAATCTGCTTGTGTATGAGAAGGAACATAGAAATTAAAAGGCAATTTATTTTTTACATGAAATTAAATACTCTCACTGAATATATTAATTATTTCTAAAATTTTTTACCACAAGAGATCACTGAAGTGCATAACATCATCTAATTATCAGGAAGAAATATTCCTATGCAATGTTAGATCCAAACCAGATATATTTGTGTAACTGTTTATTATTTACGTAACTTTAAATAAAATCGTAAGACTTGAATTTTTAATTTAGATTATTTTGAAATGGGAAAATACAACTGTTACAGAATTAAAATTCTTTAAATAAACTTTGATGAACCAGAGCGTTGCTGCTGTATTCACCATTGAGCTCTGTAAAAAATATATTTTGTATCTGTATTTCTTAGGTTCTTTTACCATTAGTTGATCAGTACTTTACAAATCACTGCCTCTACTTCCTGTCTTCTCCATCAAAAACCCTCAGTAGCAGTGGATATGCATCAAATAAGGAGAAGGAAATGGTAGCAAGGTAAGAAGAAAATTAAGAAATATATAGGAGGGTTTTATATAGATAAATAAAGGACTTTTCTTAGATTAAAGAGAAAGATAGTTCAAAAGTTCAGTTTCCTCAGCTGGAAAGTGAATATTTTATTCTCTATCAAAATAGCAGTGATTAAATAAAAGTCCTCATTTTAGTATTCTTTAACATATATAAATATATATATATATGTATGTATGTATATATAATTAAAGAATTAACTATATATAACTACTATATATTTAAAGATATGTAATTGTGGATGATAACATAAAATATTAATAAATTATTCTGTGAGCAATGGAACTACTTAGTTTCTTGTGAGTTTATGTTCCATTGTTGGTGGCAGTTTCTGGTTGAGAGCTTTTTCCACTCTTGGGTCATTTAAATGGTGTCACATTTATTTAAATTTTTATATATATTTAAAAAAAATGTTAAAAATACCATGATGCAGCTCTCTAGAGGGAATTACAGATTCAAGAATTGATGCAAAATTACTTCTGCCCCTGCATAAATATTTCTGGAATTTAATAATTTTTAGATATCTGTACTGTTTCCAATTTGGTTTGAGTCAGCCATTTGATGCAAAGTTATTTTAGAGAACTTAATTAAAAAGAGATATTTGCATTTTAATTTATAATGTGTTGCCTATACAAAAATATGAATTTAATTTTTCCTCAACTAAGATTTAATATTAATATTTAATTGGGCTTTAACTATAACTGTAACTTAATATGTTTTTTGCCGGGTTTTTTCTTCCACTTAAGGTGTGCTGCCAGTTATTTTCTTTGGGAAATTTTGAAATGTAATATTTAAAACTGTTTTGCTATCACATTTCCTTACTTTACGTGTAGGTTCTCAGATTTTTTTTACTTTCCTTCACTACATTGACCAGAGTTAACTATCATTTCCGGTGGAAAGTAGATGTCAAATTTGAAACTAAAGGTTACTTACATGTTGTTAAGTAAGATCAGGCCTAGCACTCAACGTCCTAGATTCCAGTCTTCAGTTTATCTTTCAACATATTTTTGCATTTCTCTAAATTATTATTACTCTTTTGTTTCCACCTTCTGCGTGGGTGGTAGTCCTTATATAGCAGTTGCCTGTAAGAATGAGTGTTAAGTCCCTAAGATTATGTTTTACTGAGCTCTCAGGTATATTACATACAAACGTGCAAGGTAGTCCCCCAGTAGCTGGGAAAGTCATCTCAGGTTCAGGAGGATGGAAGTAGCATTTTAAGTTTCATGCCTCCTCTCTGAATGTTCCTGTTAATTCCTTAAAGTCAGTCAGGTCAGCATAATGAATGGATGTGTACTAGAGCTATACAAAGTGACTTTACCAAGGCACATGAAGAAGTTAGATGTCTAGCATACATATCTGCTAATATAATTTCAGAAATATCTTATAATTCTTTGTGCATTCTTCATTGAGAAAAGTGACTATCTGCTATTTTCATCTTATAGGAAGTATAGTATTTCCTTACTATTGTGAAGATAACAGTAACAATCTGTGGTTAGTAAGAGACCATACCAATTCCTAAGGTATATGCTTCATTTTGTTATGTCCTAATTCCATTTATAAAGTATAGCACAAATGATATACAAGTCTGTCTAGCTGTCTTTGTTAAAGTAGCCCCTTTAGAGAGCTGCTGATTTATTCTCTAAATTATTCTACTATTTTGACAGATAGTTAGATATGCAAGTTTCTGATATACTTGCCAGAAACTCTTCTAGTCTGTATATATTTCTGGATTCATCTTATCATCATCAGAGGGTAAACACAGAATAATTTCTTTATTTACAAAGAATATCTTTGCAAATTATTTTAAATAGTATGAAGATTTTTAACATTCATTTCCTGCAGAATGCCAAGTGAAACACCAAAATATTTCTCATTTTTCTTGTTCTTACAAAAAAAAAATTCTTATTCAGAAATATTAGCCATAAAGAATGACTCAGCCATATAGTGTGCAATTGTCGGAAACCACTGTAATCAAAAGAAAGTTTCACATTTCAAGTCATCTCTGAAGTAGTGAAGCTTAGAAAATGAGAGACCTCAGAAGATTAAAAATGTTATTCTGCTTAATGCAGTTGATTGTTATCATCATGTATAACTCAAAATACGCTTTCCAGGACTTTCCTATGTTGTGATTTCTTTTTCATATTCCTAATACTCTTTACCTCATATTCTAAATAAATCTTTAACCTTTGTCTTGTCTTCTCTCGCTCTCTCTGGTTTTTTTTTAATTCTTTAGCCTGTTCTGCAAGCTAGCTGCTCTTGTTAGACATAGGATCTCACTTTTTGGTAAGTTGTTAAGAAAGATCTTGATAAAGTTCAAAATATAAAGAATGTATAACAGTTGTTTCTAACCTACCTGAAATTTTTCACAAATATAGGCAAAATTCTATAACATGGTGCATAAACTTCTAGTGTAACTAGTGACTGCATTGAACATGGCTCTTCTATTAAGCTAACACTTAATAGAATATGTAAACTGTTGAAGCAGCAAGAAGTGACAGGTTCTAGTATTGTTCTCATAGTATCTCTTTCTAACCAGGTAGTGATTCTGCTACAATGGTGAACTGCCTGCACATCTTAGCTCAGTCTCTTGACACACGGTAAGTTTGCAACATTTGTACCAACTACAAACTACAAAGGCATTGTAGAGCTTTTCAGAAGCAGTTGGGTCATTTCTGTATTTTTTTTATTCTTTATTTGTAATAAGTTATATTAGCAGCATCAGTAATTCAGATATTGTCCATCATATTAGCAGATTTTGTCTGAAGTGTTTCAACTATATTTTTCTGTTCAATGCCTGTCATTAAAACATTGAAAACTCTTGTCACTGTTTCCAAGGATATTTGAAGACTTTTGGGAGATATAAATGACACAAACTTTGGAACTGCAAGTATTGATACCCACAGATATTGGAAGAGTTTAGTGCATAGTGGAAAATTTGTCATTAGAAGCATGCAGTGTATTGATATATGAGCATAGTTACATTTGCTAACTTTTACTGTTTATCATTGAAATGATTATGAAGATTAAGACAGAAGCCAGAATAGTTTTCTAATTTGAGTTGATTTCTGGCCTAGTTATATTACATAGCAGCCTGACATCGAACTTATCGTGAATAACAACACTAGAAGCTTCATTAAGGAGTTGTAGAAGAGTGCAAAAAAATTAAGGAATGGGACAGTGATGCTGGTATTGCAGTTGCATTTTCTAGATTTAAGGTGCTTTGAAGTATCTTGACTTACATACCTAGTTACTGGGGCTCCCATAAAAATGTAGGGATTAAGAGTTGGGGAGTTTTGAGCAGATTTTATGGAGGAGCTTTCTCACCACTTATGATATTTACTGAGAAAGCATTATCTTGTTTGAAAGCAGATCACAAAAACTGAAAAGGCAAGACTATGGAATCAAGGTCTTTGTTGTTATTATTTTGTATTAAGTAGCCGAAGCTATTTGTTGCTTATACCACTATGCAAATGTAAGTGCCCTTCTCTGTTCATAATGTAAAGGTCATTGATACCGTGTGTGTATCTTCAAAGACTGATAGAATGTAACTAACATATGTACAGCTCTTTACAACTGCTGAAGTTCAATGCAATATTTTTTCCCTTATTATTTTTCAGAACTGTTATGAAATCAGGATCTGAACTTGTCAAAGCAGGATTGCGTGCCTTTTTCGAAAATGCTGCTGAAGACTTGGAAAAAACTTCAGAAAATCTTAAACTTGGAAAATTTACTCATTCACGAACACAAATCAAGGGTGTTTCACAAAATATTAATTATACTACAGTAGCATTGTTACCAGTCTTGACATCGTTTTTTGAACATATTTCACATTATCAGTTTGGAATCGATTTACTTTGTAAGTATTTTATTTTTTAAAAAAGTTTATTGTATTATAATGGTACAAACGCTTTTTAGTAGCGCTGCATGGATTCAAAGGATGAAATTCTGTTTTCAGTAACATGCACATTTCCTGCATTAAATCTGAAATCACCTGCATACTATCTTATTTCTAGTGCATGTGTAAAAATAATATTCAATAAGTTTCAAGTTAATTACGTTCAATATTTCTACAAACATTGAGAGAGAAATTAAAATATCCCCTTAAGTGCTGTCTTACCAACTGTGTGGATGAAAGTAGTTTTCTATAGAAAATTTTTATTTCATTAAAGGAGACAACTTGCTATTAATTCCCTGTGGGTTTTCTCCTTACATGTGAAAACTACTGTAGGTCTTTGAATATAAGTTTTCCCTCTTTTTAGCATCATTTAGTGTAAAAATACTGAAATGACTCCTTGAGATTCAGTAATATGCTGAATGGTCTTATTATGCTCTAATGTCTCTAATTATCTTCCGAAATTTTATATATATTTGGGTCATAATTAAAAGGTGGATAACCATGAAAATACTTTCTTTAAAAGTATGGTGAAACTTTAGATCACGTACCTAAAGGTTAGACACACAGAGTGATGTGGTTTAGCTTAAAATTGTACTCTGTGAGTGTGATAACCTGCAATTATCTTATTAGCAAGTATCTGTTGTCCTCTTGGAATGTCTGATAATCTGTTAGATTGTGGAACAAATGTAGATGAAAAACAACGTATTAGAGAAATTAAAGATAAATAATATCATGTAGAGTATCTATAGGCAGAAGGTTCAGTGATACATATGTTAAAAGTTTAGATGCTTTTAAACGCATCGCATAAAATAGATGTTTGAAAAGTAATCTTTAGCTGAATAAATACTGATAATATACTTCTTATTTTCCTCTAGTGGGTGATGTACAAGTTTCATGTTACAGAATTCTTTGTAGCCTCTATTCTCTTGGGACTGGAAAGAACATCTATGTTGAAAGGTATTACATGTAACACTCAGCATGTAAAATTTTCTCTTCTTTTGGAGTGTGTTACTTAGGTAATAAAGCAGTTTGGATGAAAGGTGAATTTGAAACAGTGCACTTTATCTTGAAAGTAGTTGCCTATACTTTAGCGTTCAGTTCCACCAAAAAAAAAAATCAAAACTAAATAAAAGCAAATAACTCATCCTGCATATGTCAGTGTATCTGCAGAGTTTATTTTTCCCATGGGAAAAGCTAAATTTTTCCATGGGTTGCAATTAAGTTTGTCTACTGCATGTTGCTGTGGAATGTAGGCTGAGTACTAAGTAGACTGCATGTGTTTCACACCTAAGTGTATACAGAGTTCTCAAATGTTGTCCTGAGCATAAAATCCTGAGCATATGTAGATTGTTCTGACAACATTTAACTCTATGAATGAAACCATTAGTTAGCAGCATTTAAAAAAGACTAGGGTCTGAAATTCCTTTAAGTATCTAGTTGCTGGATTTTAGATCCTCTTCCATTAAAAAGGGACCAAGTCCATATCTGTCAGTTCAGAAAAGAGAACCCTATCATAAGATAGGAACTAAGATAAGGATAACCTATCCTTATGCTTGTGAAAGTTGTAGGTTAGGCAATTTTCATGACCTTTCTTATGATGAAAAGTTTAAGATCCCCTGGGAGAGAGACAGACTAAACTGGAGGAAATGTAAGTAGTCTGGTTAGGAGAGGCTTTGCCTAGTATGAAGAATGCTGGTCTCCAATTCTTTCCTTCCAAAGTTTATTTAAAATTCTTTCATGCAAAATGCAAGAGCAGACTGGTAGATAGATCTTTCCTCCCACTCTGCACGCATGCACATGTGTGCACAAGCTCATTCTTTTGTACTTCCTTATTCAGGCATTTATGCATCCATCACTAAATCAGAAAGCTATACTCTCTTTCATCTCTTTTTGGGCTTGAAAATCTTAAATACTCCTTTATACAGATCTGATAGGAAAAATGAGAAGTGCCTTACCCCTTATCTAACCAGCAGTCAGGGTCTTCTCACAGGAAATGAAATGTGAGAATGTTTGAGCTGCCTTTCAATAAAAAGTGCTCACAGCACAGGCCTCCACTTGATCAGCAAAAGCTATAAGCATTAGACCTTTTACATTGATTCTAGCAGCATCACCTTTGCCTACTGCAGTTGTCTTCTTAGACTGGAGAGCGATCAGATTAAATATATTCAAGGAGTTGAATTGGTCTCTTAAGTCTGTGTGAGAGGTTTTCAACTGTGGATTTCATTTAATTTGTTTTTAACAAGTCTCAAGCTCTTAAATTACAGTTGTAGACAGAAATCGGTGTCTAGGTGGGAAGTAGGATTTCAAACATATGTTTCAGCAAAACTTAGAAGTGAGTGATTGAACTGACTTGAACAGTTATTCAAGTTAAGCAATGCTTCGATTCAGGATCAAAGTGCAGGTTTTTCTCCTAGTGAATTTTGGAAGGAACATTAAGAAGTTTTACCTTTCATTGTAGAATGAGTCAA
This sequence comes from Lepidothrix coronata, assembly GCF_001604755.1. Taxonomy (NCBI): domain Eukaryota; kingdom Metazoa; phylum Chordata; class Aves; order Passeriformes; family Pipridae; genus Lepidothrix; species Lepidothrix coronata. The sequence continues at coordinate 1,938,031 of NW_016690348.1, read as the reverse complement.
TTCACTTTTCTTAGATAAATATCAGTTTTCGTGGCTGAAATAATTCAGCTGATTCTACAAGACTCCTGACTGCTGGGGCTCAGAACTAACACTTAGTTGGATTGCTAGTGCTGCCCTGTTGAGACACACTTCCATTGTCGTGTTTTATCCTTTGTACAAAGACGGTTTATCTTCTTTAGGATGTTTGACATTTTTCTGATTTCTCTGTGGACATTTCTTCTCTAAATGTCTCTATGGTTCATAAATGTAGAGCTGGATGCAAAATGCAATAACTCTTTATTGCTTTGAGCCCTAGTGCTCTACTGACAAGTATAGTATTATTGCTATAGGTATTTTGGTACTAATTTCTTTTTATTTCCTGCATTAGAAATTTAGGTCCTAAATTTGGGGTTGAAAACTCTGTTTTCATGCCCAGTACCTAAAAATTGTATGTCCCTTTATGGTGTCTTGTCACCATAGTTTATCACCAGTCAGTTTATAGAAACACATTTCCAAGTTATTTTTAGTATCTGTAACAATAATAAGAAATATAAACTTCTGCATGAGTTAAGAATTTATAGCAACTTTTTGATGGATGTAGTTAAATATTACAAAATTAACGGTTGTATTCAGTCATATTTACATATCCAGGTTGTTCATTAAGACTTTAAACTGACCTACTTGAGGCTTCTCAAAATTAAGGCTGCCAAATACGCAAGAAAGCCTGTTATGAGTAGTATAATAGAAAATGCTTCTTCATCACTGCCTCAGCCTTTTGTCATGTTTTGGTTTTTCAAAGTCTAGATTGATTTGATTACATTTCAGTGTTTTCCACTTCCTCCAAGGCTTGCACATCAGACTGTGACAGTCTCATACTTCAGTGTGAATGTTTCCAATTAGTTATGTTCCTAATATATTCTAAAGGGTTCCTAACGTGTTCTAAAGGGTTAATTTGGCTTTTCTTTAACTATCTTTTTATTCAGTTTATTCTACTGAACAACTCAGTTCCTTAATGATTTATTTTACATGATTTGCTTTTTGTGTCAGTGGCTGACAATTTGCTCTGAATTTCTTTTTATGTTTTCTAACTTCCATCCTGCAAAATTTTAGGCTTTCACGGAATCATAGAATGGTTTGAGTTGGAAGGGACCTTAAAGATCATCTTAATGGTGATGTCACAGTTCACCCAGGGATAGGCATCAGGTGATTATCTCTGGCACTGCCTCTTCTTCCTGTTGTGAGGGCCCTCCCTCCTCTTCATCCCTCACTAAGTGAACTGCTTTTGTCTTGGATTTCTTCTCCTCTATAGGGGTGACTGCTACCAGCATGGGTTGTTTCTCTGGTTCAGCTGCAGTTTGAGTGGCCGCAGTGCCTGTTGATCTGCTTTCCTTCTCTGTCCCCTGAGGGTGCTCTCTAATAACAGGCAGTGTCCAATAAATATTAGCCAGGCCCCCAGCATGTTGCCTAAGTTCACACCTCTCTGGAACTGCCACAGCATTTTTCTTTCAAATGTTCTGCCACTTTATCAGGGTCCTGTAGTTGTTCAGGGGTGAAATTCCAAACTACTGGAGCAGAATAATCCTTCAAAACCTGGCCAATTTTCTACCACATTCCATGCCACTCATGACTATCCACCCTCAGGGCAGATGTCTGAAAGACACTACTAAAAATCTCTTTTGTGACTCTGAATATGGTGTGGACCATACCATGGTGTGGGGGATGTGGCAGACCTAGCAACAAGAACATGCTTTTCTTAACATCCAAGGGAAATTCAAAATCCTCAAAAGCTGTTCCAACAAGCCTGAAGAAGAAAGCAAAAGGGGGTGAAAACCTGGGGAAAATCATCCTGTTCTTCCCACAGGCTGGGTATGATTATTAATGAGCTCCCAGAGGTAGTGCCCGAGGTGAGGGCAGGAAAGCAGCACTGAAGGCACATCCCAAATGACTCTCATTGTCCTTGATGTTATCATATCATAAGCTGATATCACACAATACAGCAACAAAGCAGTCTTGATCCCTCTCCCTGCCCTGAAAAATATCATCACAGGGAGCACATATTGCATATGCAGGAATATATGCAAGGTTAGATACCACAACCATGTGAACAGACCAAGCAACATTGTGACTAGCTGCTTGGACCCAGGACAACAAATGCTTAGATCAAATTTGTTTCGAACCTGCTCTGGTCAGATCTGTTGTTATCTCAACCCTTCCTGTCTCACACTGAGCGCCAAATAGGGGTGTTGTGGTTTAGGAATGATATTCCCCCATTTGATGTTCCCACTGAAACAATCCAAATTATGTGCCACTTGCTCACTCTTACCATCCCCTCCCCCTCCTCTGCTGCAGGCTGGAGAGGAGAATTGGAGGCACAAAAGGTAAAGATCATGGGTTGAGATAAGAACAATTTACTGGAAATAGCAATGAAATAAGGCAATGAAATTGTTGCTCAATAAGAGCGACAATACTAATGACAGACTGTACAAGAAAGAGGTGAACGATTCACTTGCAATTGCTCAAAACCACACTATGTTGACCCTGAAGGGTCCCTTCCTCCATCCCCCGGCAATGACAAGTGATATAGAATAATCTCCAGGTCCTAGCCGTGCTCCCTCCTGGCTACTGCAAAAATTAATCCTATCTTGGCCAGAACCAGAACTGGTGGAGGTGGGGTGTTTTTTTAATTGTGTTTCTTATACAACTGTGATTTCCAGTAGTTTTTTTCATTTGAGAAATGCAATTTTGCAAAGTTGTCAAATAGTTCCTAACGTATTAAAAAGACGAAATAAACCATCAATAAGCATTAATTCTTTTTTATTGTGCATGCTAGACACTGATAGCCTAGTGAAAGACTTTTTCTCTCAGATGACTTTTAATGTCTCTCATATACAGGCAGCGTCCCGCACTTGGTGAGTGTTTAGCATCTCTTGCAGCGGCCATTCCAGTAGCATTCCTTGAACCTTCTCTCAACCATTACAACCCACTGTCTGTTTTCAACACAAAAAGTGCAAGAGAAAGAGCAAGTAAGTACTATTTCTCAAAAAAAAAAAAAAAAAAGCTGTTTACTCCTCTCCAACTAAGTAACAGAAGTTGTATAATGAAAATAATCCAAAAGTATGCCTCAGTAGAGAACTCCTACTATTGCTGTTTCATTACTTGTCATTCTAGCCTTCTCTATTTTGTTGAAACTGTGTCAACATTTTTCCCTTTCTCCTAATAGTTCTAGATATTTTTCTGAACACGATGTTTGAATACTTTTCTAAAGGTGCATACTGTAATATTTGAAGCTTAGTTAAAGAACATATGTATGTTACAATATTTTTTGGCAAATATACAATTGCGTACATGTAGCAAATTTCTATGGTTTTTGTTGTCTTACCAGTAATCTAAAGCAGTTTGGTCTAGGGAACTCCTGGCAGAATAAGACTTTGATTCCATGAAACCTTAATCAAACAGGGACCTTGACAGGTTGGAGAGATGAGCAGAGAAGAAATGTCTGAAGTTCAACAAAAGTAAATGCAGGGTCCTACACCTGGGGAAGAATAACTCCATACAGCAGTATCTGCTGGAAAGCAGCTTTACAGAGAAGGGCTTGGGGGTCCTGGTGGACAACAAGCTGTCCAGGAGCCAGGAGTGTGTCCTTGTGGCCAAGAAGGCCAGTGGTATCCTGGGGTGCATTAGGAAGAGGCACTGCCAGCAGGTCAAGGTAGGTGATCTTGCCCTTCTACTCAGCCCTGGTGAGGCCTCACCTGGAGTACTGTGTCCATTTCTGGGCATCTCAGTATAAGAGAGACATGGAGCTCCTGGAGTGGGTCCAGCAGAGGGCTACAAAGATGACTGAAGGACTGGAGAACCTCTCTTATGAAGAAAGGCTAAGGGAGCTGGACCTGTTCAGCATCAAGAAGAGATGACTGAGAGGGGACCTCATCAATATATATGAGTCTCTGAAAGGAGGGTGACAAGGGGATGGAGCCAGGCTCTTTTCAGAGGTGTCTAGCAATAGGACAAGAGGCAACGGGCAGAAAATGATGCACAGGAAGTTCCACCTCAATATGAAGAAGAACTTCTTTATTGTGCAGGTGACCACACACTGGAACAGATTGCCCAGAGAGGTTGTGGAGTCTCCCTCACTGGGGATATTGAAGAACCATCTCAGCTCAATCCTGTGCAATGTGCTCTAGGATGACCCTGCTTGAGCAGGGAGGTTGGGCCAAATCATAGAATCATAGAATATGCTGAGCTGGAAGTGACGCATCAAGATCATTGTGCCTAACATCCAGATTTGCACCGGGCATCCCAAGAGTCACACCATGTGCCTGAGAGGATTGTCCAAACGTTTCTTGAACTCAGGCAGCAGGCCAAGTGCTGTGACCACTTCCCTGGGGAGCCTGTTCCAGTGCCCAACCACCCTCTGGGTGAAAAACCTTTTCCTGATACCTAATCTAAACCTCCCCTGACTCAGCTTCATGCCATTTCCTTGAGTCCTGTCACTGGTCATGAGAGTGAAGAGATCAGTACTTGTCCCTCCTCTTCCTCTCACAAGGAAGTTGTAGACTGCAATAAGGTCTCCCCTCAGTCTCCTCTTCTCCAGATTGAAAAGACCAAGTGACCTCAACCACTCACACGGCTTCCCCTTCAGACCCTTCACCATCCTCATGGCCCTCCTTTGGATGCTCTCTAATAGATTAATGCCTTTTTTATACTGTGGTGCCCAAAACTGCACACAATATTCAAGGTGAGGCCACACCAATGCAGAGCAGAGTGGGTCAATCCCCTCCCTCGACCAGCTGGCGATGCTTTGCCTGATGCCCCCCAGGACACAGTTGGCCCTCCTGGCTGTCAGGGCACTGCTGACTCACATTCAACTTGCCATTGACCAGGACCCCAAGTCCCTTCCTGTAGCAGTGCCTCTCATTCCCTAGTCTATACACGACCTCACTGCGGTCCCTTCTAGCCTTACCCTTTCTGTGATTCTGTTGAAAGGAGCACGAGTCCTTCTACTTCACTTTCTTCTCTCCCAGTTTACTCTTGATGGACTCCTATCTTAAAGTATTTCAGTATTTTTCTGGTTGATCCACGTAAGAGTCATTACCTGCCAAATCATTGTAAATTTAAACAAACAAACAAGAAACAAAAGGGTAGGTAGACCGATTACATATGCCTCAAGTTTTTCCAGATAACAGCAGTTACGGAAAAGCTTCTGCTAATCCTTCCTCCCTGTCAGCTCTGCTTTATAGAAACAGCACTGGTGTAAGAAGAGCTTTACTTGAGGGACTGGCATTAGATTATGATGGGTTGTTAATTGCTGAATAAGCATCCTTCAGTTTTTAATACAAGCATCTGACAACTGGAATTCTTTCCTGGCATTTTTTTTGGGAGATAGATGTGCAGAGTTCATATACTAGGTACAGTATAATTTTAACCCCACCCATAATTTTAAGATGGTTGTTTCCTTTTCCCTGAGGTGGATTTAATCTTTGGCAAATAAGTGTAAAAGTTGTGAATGATTATGGAAATAATGGCCAGAATTGATTGAATATTAATATAATCTTTCTGTTCTGCACTTTTAGCTGGACTGCTCACCAGATAATTGCAGGACATATTATGGTAAAGCCATGGCTTTATGGCAGATATTGTTTACATCATTGCTATATGCACATCATCAGAAAGACATAATTTATGAAAGGAGATACCCATGCATACCCCAAAGTCTTACTACAGATATACCTGCCCAAGACGGTGAAGGAAAAAAACCTGAGTGACAATGTTACTTGTATTTTAAACATAGGGTTTAAACATAGGTGTCCTCTTTTATTTTGCTAATTATTCTTTTGTTTTTCTACCCTTACTCGCAGTTTTAGGTATGCCTGATACAGTAGAAGAGATGTGTCCAGAGATCCCTCAGCTGGATGGACTTATAAAGGAAATTAATGATTTAGCAGAGTCTGGAGCAAGGTATACTGAAATGCCTCATGTCATCGAAGTTATCTTACCCATGCTATGCAACTATTTATCCTACTGGTGGGAAAGAGGGTCTGAGAGTGTTTCTCAAAGTGGTGGGCCTTGCTGTACAATGATAACATCTGAGCATCTGAGCATCGTTCTTGGGAACATTCTAAAAATCATTAACAACAATCTGGGAATAGATGAAGCATCTTGGATGAAAAGAATTGCAGGTACTGTAAACATTTTTTGAAGAGTAATTTTACTAATAATATTTAATTACTTTTTTATACTTTACCTTATTACCCAGTGATATAATAGCAATAAATTGTAATAAAACCATCATAAAAGACAGATAAACAAAAGATAAGTAACAATTTATTTTTTTATTATTCATTTTATACATGCAGTGTAGCATCACTTTAAGTAGAGAGCTTTCTGTACACCATAACAGATTTTGAAAATCTTATCTCTATGCACTGTATAAGAGCCTTAGAATTTATTTTGGAGTTGTCAGTTTCGCTGATTTTCAAGACACCTAAGAAGTGAGTTTTACGGTAGAGGGTATAAGTCCTGTGAATTCTGTTCATGAAATATCAGGACAAAATGCAAAGAAATTGTAAATGGTGAAATAATTTCAAGAGTAACCCAAGTTCAAAATTAGTTGGTTTCCCTGAATAAATGTGTGATCTATTAAATGAGCTGAAAGTTTTCTCAAAATGTCCTACAGGATTTAGTATCTAGCTAGATAAAGAAATTTACTGTATCCAAATTTAATCATTCATATTAACCAGTGTAAATATGTACTGTGCAATAATGTGGTTTGAGAAAACTTATTTAAAGGTAATAATTTACTGCTAAATTTGAGCACCCAGTACCCATTGGTACTGGACTTTGGTATTATTTTAAATTCTGGAAGATCCTTAATGAAAATAAGAATTCCATTAAAATTTATTAAAAGTTTGCTGCTTAATTGTAGAGAACATTTGTTGCAGTTTTGACATAGGGTAGAAAAACCCCACACCCATGCACACAAAAATCCAAAAAAAAAGTATTTTTCTGAGGACTTTGCGTCTCAACCTCTACTTTGCTTACGTTCTTAGTTAGAGACATGTGACTTGCGAAGACCATGATAGTTTAATTTACATAACACTGAAATATTTATCCAAATCCACAGTGATTTAGTCTTTCAATACATACAGTTTTTACAAAGCTACATTCACAGTTTTATTAGGAATTTTATGATGCAGAAATATATGAAGCTCTTTAACCTTTATCATTTCTAGAACTTCAGAGTTCATATTAATATGATGAAAAACAACACTAATAGTGCATTAATCATAGTATTATCTATATTTTCACATATAGTTTATGCTCAACCCATCATCAGCAAAGCCAGACCTGATCTGCTCAGATCTCACTTTATTCCAACACTGGATAAATTGAAGAAGAAAGCTATAAAGATAGCGATGGAAGAGGAGCAGTTGAAAGCAGATAGTAAAACTGACACCCAAGAAGCTGAGCTACTCATTCTCGATGAATTTGCTGTACTTTGTAGAGACCTTTATGCCTTCTATCCAATGTTGATACGCTATGTAGACAACAACAGGTAAATAAAAATTAATAATTGAACTCAGATGTATTAGTTAATATATTGGAGTCTATGATTAGACATTCAGAACAACATTTAATGTTATACTGAGAATCAGATCCTGAGTATTTTAAGATTCTTCACTTAAACATAGCTGTACCTTGAATTCACACCTTTTGTTCACATGTATGGCTTATTTTGTTGTATTGTAACTGGACTACTACTACTGAGAACACATATCCTGACCAGACCTATACATCCTACTGCAGCCCAGTGACATTACTAATTGCTTTTCAAAAACTAAAATAATGGCTAAAACCCTTACCTGTTAATGACGGGACAAAAAAATATTTTGCCTCCATTGAATGATTCTCTTTGTAGATGTAGTTATTCTTTTGCGAGGTTTTTTTTGTTTATTTTGTTTTTTCATTTCATTTTAAGACGAAAATAAAGAGTATTTGAACGACATTGTACCAGAAGTTTTTTCCTTAGCCATTTACTGAAGGATTATTCTGCACTTTCCCTGCACTTTCCATTTCCTTTGTCACAGAACATGATCCCAAGGTGCTCCTCAGAAGAGTGTCTGAAGTATTTATAGTATCTCAGCATCTACAGTATCTTATCCTATCCTTAACAACATTGTTCTTCTGTACACAGTCATTGTCCCTTTTTTTTTTTGGTGTTAGTACATATTCAGCTGGTTAGAAGCATTTCATTGCATGCATAATCCTTTAGGCTGTGAACAAATTTACACTGAGAATTTTTTCTTTTTCTAGATGAACTCAAGGCTTTACTATGTCAGATCTTGTTGGCAAGGAAACAGTTCAAATATTTTAAAAAACGCAGATTTAACTTGACTGTGGAGAAATCCAACTAGAAAGATAAAGTTAATGAGCATAAACTGTAACATAGTAACTATTTCCATGTCTGCTGTCAGGTGCCCACTTTATGTATGGTCATATCAATACAATTTAATTTAGAGACATTTAAGAGGGCTGCATCTGTTAGTTCATTTGCACAAGTTTTCTGAGCATCCTTGCGCAGACACACTCAGACTGAAGTTGTATTAGTTCCTGGATTACAAAAATAAACCAATTGAAGAATCTTACAGCTCTATCCACTCATTCATTTCCCTGTAATGTTCCTTCTCTCCTTGTTACAGTGTTCTCTGTGATCAACACAGTTTTGATATCAAAGTTTTATTAGGAAGGAAAAAAATACAATAGCAAGGTCTGGATTTTAGTCTGGTTAACAGAACAGGCACAAAAAACATGTTGGCACCATGGGGAGGGGGAGCAGGCAGAAATAAATACCCAAGAATTAGGACTTTTGCTGGAGATGAATTAAACTGCCATGAAAGATTGCCTCTCTAAGCATCTAAAGAGATTTTCATTGAATTCCAAGATTAACTATACAAATGTAACCTGATCTATTAAATAGAGATTATTATATTAAAATGTCTTATTCTAAATTTCTCTTATTTTTATAACTAGAGCCAACTGGCTAAAGAAACCAGATGCAGATTCTGATGAACTCTTTCGAATGGTAGCTGAAGTTTTTATCCTGTGGTGTAAATCACATGTAAGATAAGATGTACATTTTTTCTTTCATTTAATCCTATCTTTACTTATAAAGGTGGTGTGTGTGGACGAACTAAATTTCTGGTGATTTATTTTTGTCTTTAGAATTTCAAAAGAGAAGAACAAAATTTTGTGATTCAGAATGAAATCAACAATTTGGCATTTTTAACAGGAGACACCAAAAGCAAGATGTCTAAAGTAAGTTAATAAAAATTTGTGGATCAGGTAAATTTTCACTATGTGTTTAGTATGTTGTAAGAAGGCTCTGAAAATCTACTCAGATTGCAACTGCTGTTCTAGTAGAAGAAAAGAAAAATAGTTTTGCTTCTTGATGACAGATGTGACAACTACTATGCAAAATATAGCCTATGTACCTTAGAGTTACTTATTAAATGTTTGCTAATATTCAAATACACAAGATTTAATTAAAAGTCTTGATTTGAGAAATTACACGTATAAGAGAATATGGCTTGTATTATAAAATATGGGTTGTTGATCTTTTAGAAAAAAAAAAGGTAGACTATTTTATAAAAGCAAGTGAAAAAACATTGGTTGCCTCATCATTTTCCTGTGAATGTCATCTTGTTCTGTCAGCTTTGATGGATGACTGCTGTCTTTGCATATACCCCTTTATTTATACATATAGTGTGCCATGTGTACACTGGTTTTCTTGTTTTTTATTACTTAACACATTAATGTCTTTTTTGCTAATTTTCAAAGAGAGGCTGATACAATGGCTTAAAGTACATTTGTTACCTGTTTAATAGACAAAATTCATGGTGTCAAGGTAAAACATGCTGGTTTGACATTAGCTGAAGAAATTGCCTTACTAAACTAAAGCTAGATGAAGTCTAATTCCAAATTAGTGTAAGTAAGTGTAGCAAAGGAACCTTTTCTTTCATTTATATTTATAATGTGTTTGGAGTAATTTTGAAAGTGTACCAGAGAAGTAGTGTTTAAAGTGTTTTATTTCAATGTATTTTGGTTGCCTGTTACCAAGCTACTGTAAGTTCAACTTTAGAAAATAGAGAGGCAGGTAAAATGTGCCCTTATATTTCATAAGTTTCTTTAAAAAGGTTTGTTTGGGTTTTTTTTTATTATTTTCTTTTAGTTTTGAAACCAGGCCAAGCCAAATGCTGATATTGGAAATTTTACATGCAAAACTAGCAGATTATCTGGTTGTCATTAGTTCATGACTGGCACTAAAAAAAAAGTCCAACTATATACAGAATTCCTTATTCAGAGAAAAGGAATTTTTTAATGTGTTTTCCTGTTTTCAAGATGCAGATTACAAAATTGTTTGATAGAATTTAAACGTTTGTATCATCCTCATTAGCAGGATTAGTAGTGGGCATAGTCAAGGCTATTTGAGGAGAAATTGCACAATAACCAAGTCTAATATGCAGCTCTGTACTTTTATCATATGGCAATCACTGCCCATAGATTTAATATGTGTTCTTCAGCATTTATATGTTAGAAATGGTCTGAGAACTAGACCAATTAGGTGTACTTTTTTTAAAAAAAAGATAGACTAGAATCAGGTGATTCATATATATTTAAATTAATAGAGGATAATATGATGTAAACAGTGTTATATTTTTGTCAGTCTGGTATGGTAGGAATGAAAAACAAATCTTTACAAAATAAAGAATAGGTAGGCTTCATACTGCTCTGATTTTGAAAAAATCATGGGAATTTAACATCAAGAATCTATATTACCCAAATTTGATTTTGAGATTATATTTTCAAATGCCTGAAGCATATATTTAAGTATAGAGATATACTGTGTATGAATACTTGTATGAATATATTTTTACATAACAGAGATGTAGATGCATATATAAATGTGTTTTTCTTCCTATGGGTATACAGTACAGAGAGATTGTGGGCTTTTTTAAATGCATATAATTTTTTGTAAGCATACAATGTCATGGCATTCAAGGACACTCTCATGGCCATTGCTAATAAAAGAAAAATAAAATACTTTATTGTTCATGACTGAATATTTTATTTATATGGTACCATAACTGCAGGCATGATTGCAGAACAGCTGATAATTTAGATAGACATTTGTCTCATGATGACTTAAATATCATGATGAAATGTATGAGTTGTCTTTTAGAAGTATTGTATTGGTTTTCTATAGATGGTTTCTAAGCAGGAAATTGTTAATATTTCATAATATAAAATGTAAGTGCTCTAAAACCAGCACACTCATTAAAGGATAGATTTACATCTGATTTTTTATTTAAGGCTGCATAGCTTAAAATATGAAGAAATATATATATGAAACAAATATATAGAAAGATAATGTAATAATATATAATATAATATATAATATATAATAATAATAATATATAGTAAATATAAGAAATATATATATATAAAACAAGAAATTCTCTAGGTAACTGAACTTCAGGATTTCTTACAAGCTTTGGTACTTATTTATATCCTCAGACAGTGAACAGTAGAGGACATTACATTAGGGAACATTATTTTTATAATTTCTTGCTTTAATATTAACATTCAGCTCAAAAAGCATTATGCTAACAGAATAATTAGCACTTTCCTCTCTATCACTAGTTTATTCCTATTATTTTCAGTGTAAACAATTATATCCAGTATTTATCAAGCATGAGAATGTATAGAAAACTGTGAATATGAGCATTAGCTCTTGGCAGTTGGCCCAAGACAGAACAGTTTGAGGTCTCTTAAAGGATTAAGGCCCCATGCTGATCTGAGACTGCTTTATATAACAGAGACAGTATTTTTCCTAAGATACAAAATACTCTGATTCTATCAGAGTGTAAGGTGTAATATGTCATGTACAGAAGGTTCTATATCTTTACCTGCCACATGAAGAAAAAAAAGAAGCAGAGGATGAAGGAGTAGCATTACATCATTCATTGGCGGCTAAAAGCAGTGGTAACAAATGATTCATCATTACAATCAATAAATTGATTAAGTACCCATTGTATTTTGATTATACAATGTTAACTTTGTTAATAGCTTTTCAAATAAATGTATTAACAGCTGAGAAAGTTTTTTAATTTTTCTTTTCTAAAAATATGGCAGCAGAGTGCTCGGAGGGGAATGGTAAGTTAGAGAACTTCCAGTCTGAGAGAGACTGGTAACTTAGATTACAATGAAATAACAGATTTGTGAAAAAAGTGTTGAAATGGAGAATTTAAACACATTCAACTCCACTAATCTGTTATTTTTGACCCCTTCATAGGTTTCTTGATAAAACAACATTTTGGTTAAGAGCCAATGATGTCCTGTTGAGTTTTTCAGTATAAAACACTAAGCTTATACATTCACATGTACATAATAACTGTGTAATATATATGTGGGCAATTTTTTTGTATAAGTTTTGGAATCTAAATGAATGTGTGGCTAGATATATACCCTCAGTTGCTAAACTCTTGCATATTCTACTGAAGTTCTATTTGACTGGTCCTCATTATTTTTTTTAATCTACTTTTAAGAACATTTGGATAGACCTATTATATTACTGTTACAGAATTTCAAGGCAGTCATAGCATTCTAGCTTGTATTATGAAACAACATTGTGGTTTGTGCCCATTTGTGATATGTAATACATATTATTTGCAGATTTACAATAGTTAGAGGATTTCATGTTAGTATTTTCTGCAAGAGTTTTAGATCTCTGAGACTATTTCAATTACAAAGAATGTATTTCCTTTGGATATACTGAGGTGAAGCATGAGTGGATTACTTTTATAGTCATCTCAAATTAAGTATAATTAACATCTTGTCTTTACTTACCTTCAGTATATATCTGCTGAGCCATGTCTAGGAGCATCTACATATTTCACACAATTGAAATTTTAAATTAAAATTTGCTATTTGTCTGAGTAAGCTATTCAAGATTCTAAGAATCTAAGATTCTAACACTTAATTTGACGAATGGTCTTTTGTTTTTCTTGACTTGAAGCCTTTTTTTTACTATGTGGTATTAATACAGTAGGCTGCAAAAGATTTAAAAAATATCTAGACTTCAACATTTTAAAGCTTACTGAAGTATCACAAGAAAAGGAAGTTACTGTTAGGGCAATGACAGAAGTAGGAGCTTGTGCGTGTTTATAGATTTTTCTGCCTGTTTAAACCCAACAGTTTTCTATAGTATTTTCCTATGCCTGGTAAAGGATTCTTTTGAGTAACAGTTTATTTTATTTTACAGAAACTAAATGGTTTTGATGTTATATTCTTAAGATTTCCTGACCAATGATAATATAGTGTTGACTATGGAATACATATTTATTTAAGTGTATTTATGGTATTAATATAATAAACATGGGAAAAACCCCTGTGTATGTATGAGAGTTACAACTGAGTTGATAATGTTCTTAAAATGGGTACTGCTAAAAGATACAAGCTAAAGCTTCTCAGATTGTCTTCAAAATGATAATAAGATATGTGATGGGAAAATACATCCATAAATGAAGTGCAACACCTTCTCAGTGATAATTTGATTTCTAAACATAATTTTTCTCAAACATATTTTGGGAGGGAAAGAGGGGAGAAAGAGCTATTTTGGTGAAAACGTGAATATTTTTCATTATTGGACTATCCAGAGTTCCAGACAACTTTCTTCTTTTAATAAAATTGGGATGGCTTCAATAAAAAGGCTGGCTTACTAGATGTACTTCCTTATGTGCTCGAGCAACAATTGGTAGTGTGTGTTAGAATAGCGACAGAAATTCAGAAGTTCAGTCATTTAATAAGGATTAAGCTGATTTCGCTAAGATCCCACTTGGTTATGCATTTGTTTTAGCTACAAACTTACTATATTTTTACTGTCCTGATAAAGCTGAGTAAGTTTATTACTAACTTGTAAAAATTATCATCTTTTCATCTCTTTTACTTATGTTTTTTTTCCCTTTATTTTTCTTTCACACAGGCCATGCAAGTAAAGGTACAGGTCAAAGTGCATGATGTGTCTTTGTTTTAGATTTAGAGATGATCAGGCTCCAAGCACTCTTTCCATTGATCATAGCAGTGGCGTCACAAAGTGAAGGTCCAGGTTCCACCTACTATAAATTTTGTCCAGGTTGAAGTGGCAGTTTTGATCAGAGCAGCTGAAATTCCCTTTGGCACTCCTTACGTGCTGCTTAATGTGAAAATGTAGTCAAGTTACTTTTTGTAACTACTTTAGATGTACATTCCGCCTCTGCTGTCTTTCTGCATTCTGTTTTTTTGCTAATATATTGAAGTAGACATTGTAAAAGCAATGTTTAAGTAGAGTCATCAGAAAGATGTATTTGGCTTATGATATTCAAGAAGAATAAATGGTAGAAATGTGCTATAACCTGTACCTTGTCTGTAGACGAACAGAAGTTGTATTAAAATCAGTAAGTTTAAATAAGATATACAGTTCAAATCCTCCCCTTTTCCAAAAGTAAAATGATCTTTACTAAAGCTGTGATCAGTGACAAAGCTTTTGAATAATCCTTGTTTCTTTTATGTACTTAATGTATTTGAAGCTTTCTTCTCCTCCAATGAACCATAGGTCACCTTCCCTTTCATCATTCATATTTTTTTAATATGAATTTCTAATATAGATGAGTACTTTCTGACCTATGATGTGGTCTTCATTGGTGAAGCAGAATGAACAGCAAAATGGAGCATAAACCCTTTCATCTTTCCCTTCGCCTGCTATCCTGAGAAGCATACATTATGCTGTGAAGAGCTTTTAATCAATTAAACTGCAGGCATAAGTTAAAAAAGAGAAGTTCTGTTAAACTAACAACCTGATTTCATGATTTGTTGTTTTCAAACTTCTCCAGGTATATAGAGTACAATTTAATGAATGCTCTCATGGTAATTTCAGAGACTTGAAGGGTTAAAGAGGGATGGAAATACTAAAAATATTAATTCCATAATCTTAACCAGTTTTAGCTGATTTTATTAGCGTAAATAAATTATTTCTTCTTTTTCATTGCATATTTAGTTATTATTAATCTACTAAAGAATCTGTCATTCCTTTTCTGTATATTTTTTTAAGAAATATCAATTTGTGTGTTGAAAACCTCAGGCAAGTAATATCATTATGTGCTGTTAGGCAACCAAATTGTATCATTCTTTCTGTTCAAGTCCTTTTAGCACAGTTAATTATTTAGGCAAAATACATCAAATTTAATGCTCTTTACATATGTAATGAAGGTATTGTGTTTACTCTTATATGTGCATATCAGAACTGAAAGAGACACAGTTTCATTGTCATTTAGCTTTCTGTCTGTGACTCTACTTATACATTTATCAGCTGGAGATGTGAATTCATGGACAGCAGAATTTATGGCAAAGGCAGAATGACTCTTCTTTTTGTGCTTCAAAAATGTTCAAGTTTTAAGGTTCCCCTATCTCATTCATACGTAGCTATTAATCTCATATAAACATACAGCAAATTGGATGTGTGAAAGGCCTCAGGCATAAAAGATGCAGAAACCAGTATCTCTCCTTCTTTTCTTTTTTTTTTTTTTTAAATTATCTATTACATATTTTGTTATTCCTTATTTAAGATGCATAGTGACGCCACTGGAATACAGCGATACATTGTGGGATTTGTTTGTCTGCTGTCAATGTAGAGTACAAATAACGTCATTGTTATAACCATTGCATCACTGCTATTTCTAAGGCACTTTGAAAAGCGAAGCTTTGAGGCAAAGTACTCTCTTGCAATTGTTAGTTCCTTAAGAAAGGAAGCCACATCCATTGCGTGTTCCCTCAGACCTGCAAAATGCTTAACACCAGCTATGTACGTAGAGATTCACCATCTAGAAGAGAGAATTTGCCAAAATTTATCACTGAGTAGAATATGTATGGCTGCCTTTTTTTCTTCCAGTGATACTGTGATAATAGTGAGGCAGTAATTGGGATAAGGAATTGCAATGGATTCTGCTGTATCCTTATGTGGAACTACACAATATATTATAAGAACAGGTATCACTAAAACTTAACTGAGAGAAGGACGTGGAGGATTAAATGCAAGCACTACATTTTGTAGTGTTGTATAAGCCTGGAGGCCTAGTCCTGAAATCTTATCTCAGGCAAAACTCCCCTTGAGTTTAGTAGGAGTTTAATCTAGGTACAGAATTCAGAACTGGGCTATTTTATGTTGTTGCTGTTTACTGTGTTCATTAAATATATGGGTCTGTTTGAAAGATTTTGGTTCTCTGTCTCATAAATGAAAAGCTGAGTGTGAAATACTGTTGTACAGTGTCTGTTGTATGAAGATAGGGCAGATGTTATTCTGTTGTGCTGTTTACCTCTGTGTCTTGTTTTCCTTTGCCTATTGCTGATGATATCCAAAGTTGCAAAAGTTTTAATTTTTCATCCCAAATCTACTAATATTAGCCAAAGCCAAAGGGCAGTGCTTTTCCCAGAGGCGCTAATTCATTGGCATTTTACTGCATTGAATCAAAGCTTTTTAAATACTAGTATTTTCCAGATGAGACAAATCAGGCAATATTCATTCATTCAGACCCTGGATGACTATCTTTATATCAATTTCCTAAAAAAAAAAGTAAACATCCTGAATTTGTTTCTAATATTAGAGAGCTAATAGTGTCCTCTGAGACTGACTCATCTTTTAATTTTAGGGTTGTTTCTGATTTGAGAGGTAAGATCCAGAAAATATAGAGTCATATTATGAATGCACACAAAAAAGTGTGTTACTCCTATTAAAACATCACTGTTACTGCATTTTCTGCATTGGCGCACACCAAAATTATCCCTTTATGTTTCCTGCTCAAGACTATACACCCTTCCTCTGATGTAGCATTTTTAATTAGTTGTACTACATCAGGAACATAGTTTTCCTGGACCATTGGGGAAGAACATGTTGGAGAAGCGTGTGATTAAAGAATTACAGTAATTTACTTTTCTTATTTTTTTTATTTTAATGATAGTCTGGAGGACAAGATCAAGAGAGGAAGAAATCAAAACGTAGAGGGGATTTGTACTCCATACAAACATCTTTGATTGTGGCTGCACTTAAAAAGATGCTTCCTATTGGTTTGAATATGTGTACTCCTGGAGATCAAGAGCTCATCTCTTTGGCTAAGACTAGATACAGCCATGTAAGTGTGTACTTTGCAATAGTTTTTAATGCAAAGCAAGCAGAACTTTCTAAACCATATTTTGAAGCATAGCTATGTAAGCAGTCAATATTATTAAATATATCTATGTACTGTAAGCAATTATAGCTGCTAATTATTTGTATGCAATGTGCAGTTTTATATATGCCTATTCATTTGGACCGAATAGGGAAATATCATTAGTTAGCTTTAATTCCCTTCAGAGTTTAATCCTTTTTTTGTGGTTAAGGAAAGCCTTTGACCCTTCTGATATCTTACATACTTTGAATACAAATGAGGTTATGTTTGAATACAAAAGAGGTTATGTTTCAATATTAAAATAAAAGCTGTTCTATGTTGTAAAATTTCTTATGAAATGAATCATAATCTGAACTGAAAAATACTTCTACCTTTCTACAGAGGGACACAGATGATGAAGTCAAAGAACATTTACGTAACAACTTACATTTGCAGGAAAAGGTAATACAAAAAAACTGTCTTAAAGATTCTGATGTGCACTTTTAAAACACAGAAGGCACAATTATTTTGATAATTGTGATATATTTAAAAATACAATCTGAAAAGCTATTAGAAAAATTGCCATTTTAACATTATTCTTCATGATTTTTTCATTATAATAAATGGCTTATTTGTAGTTTTGGCTGGTATAATCAAGTTTTGGGAAGTTCTATAGAATGGCACAAGTGTGAAGAATTGAGATGTTGGTAGTCTTAAAGCTATAGTGGCTTAGAATCATCTTGACTCAACAAGAAAAAAAAATTGGAACTGTAATATTTCAGCTTCTCTTCTTGAATTTAACTTTCACTAATAATTAAATAGCATTTCTAAGAGTATATACATTGTAAAGTGACTATGATAAAACAAGAAAAGCTTGTGTCATCTTAGCACTTCTGAGTTTTTACAAGCACCCTTATATTCCTACAATTTATATGCTGAATACACTGTCAAAGGTAATACCAATATAGAGTCCTCATCATTCAGTAAATTATAAATAATTTAGATCATTACCTACAATCTTTGAACACAACAGGAGTCACTCATTTATCTGTTATGGAAGATGACTGACTGGTTGATAAAATTTGTGCTTACATAAATTTGGAATGGACACAATAAGTAATTTAACGTGTTTTGTCTTTTTTTTTTTGTCTTCTAAGTAAAAGCCCAAAACCTTTGGCTGTTACAGTTAAATGGCTGTAACCTACTTAAATTCTAGCTGTCTATTCTAGACTCCAAAAAACAGCTTTACACTATTGGTACAGAGGTCCTGCAAGGAGTTAATTCCAGTACTAAATTAGCTTTCTTATTTTTAATGCATTTAAGTGGGATACAAAAGTCCCAAAGTGCTTTATTTGGTTTTGTGAAATAAAAATACAGAACCTTGCTCAAGAATTGAGTTCAATTGCCAGCAGTATACAGAACCCAATGCCATTTTTTTGAGCAGCTGGCAGATGTTAGTTTGGTCTGAAAGGGGATAGAAAGTGGGAGTATCTATAACATTCTTTATTATACTATGAGAGCAGTAGTGGTGTTGGTCAAATTCAGCATCTTACATATGAAACATGTTGGGTTTTAGTCTGATGATCCAGCTGTGAAATGGCAGCTAAATCTGTACAAAGACATTTTGAAGAGTGATGGACCTACTGACCCTGAGAGAAATGTTGAACGTGTGCAGAGGATATCAGCTGCTCTGTATCATCTGGAACAGGTAAAAACATAAATCTCTATACTGTGTTTGTTTTAAAACAACCTGAGATTTTTCCTTGCAGAGATTATTTCAGCTTCAGTAAGTGTTATCATTAAAGTGTCCACATAAAAATTGGGGTTTTGCACATGCTTGCATACAGATGTGTATATACACAAAAATTTAATGCAATCTATTTAAGTGCCTCTATCTAGCTTCAGGGAAAACTCAGGATATATTTGCCTCTGCAAAACTTTGTGAACAGTAGCAAGAAGTATAGTATACAAATCATCTCCATTCAGAAACCTGTAATTTTAGGAAGAGATGTTTGCTTGTCCAGTTATTTTTAATATACTGAGTTCAGCCTGTCTCCCATTTCTGCATCTGAGCATGCCATAGCAACTTTTGAATCAGTTGCCTGTTCACTTAAATGATACAATTTAAATACATAAAGGCAACTGTACTCTTCCTACATAAAGTTAACCCATTTCAATCATAAGTGATACAGCACAGAAATTCATTCACATGAACAGCTGAATAGCATTGTTAGAAACAGACACAATAAACATTTTGGAAATTCACCAAGGAGTCGAACACACGAGGTATTCTAGCATCTGGAGCTTGCCTGAATAAACTGACAGGTACTATATAGAAGCTCCCTAGTATTTTACTTACTAATTAAAAAAATAACTAAAGCCCCAAAGCAACTTTTTTTTCAGATTATGCAGAGCATTTGTAACATTTTCTACTTTGCTAACTAGCTAACCATTAGCTAAAAAGAAAATTTTGGATGAAAGTTGAAGTGTTTCCACTGTATGTACTAGAAGATATTTTCCCGTAGGTTGAACAACCACTGAGATCAAAAAAGGCTGTTTGGCACAAACTCCTGTCAAAACAACGCAAAAGGGCTGTTGTTGCATGTTTCAGAATGGCACCATTATACAACCTGCCAAGGTAAATGGTTTAAAGGTTTATATGTTCATAACTTCTTTGTTTACTTAGTTCTCACTACTCATGTGTTTACCTACATATTTGTTGATTGTTAGGTCTATGTAATTTTAAGAGTTGGTTAGTTATCAGCTAATTACTCATAGTAGCAAAATACTCATCTCATGACAAATAACCAGAGGGGGAAAGACCGTAAGAATTATGCTGTTGCAAAACCAAAATGCTTCTTTATTGTCAGCTGTATAGTTCCTTGAGTTATTTGTGGAAATTATTAAGATGTTGCTGTTTCTGTCCATTTTTTGCCTCTGACTGATTGCTCTTTTTACTCTTTATTCTCCTGTGTTTGTATTCTTTTTTCTTTTTTTTAATTGTATGTAGCTCTTCCTCTCCCGTTGCATGAACACTTCATGCTCTGTAGCTTGTCTGGAGCAATCTTAATCTGAATGGTATATGAATTAAAATAACTATTGGGGCAGAGCAGTGCAGAATGATATTTTGGGCTTGTGTGTTGCTCCACTTCTTATTCCAGTTGAATGTAGACACCACAAAGTCCAAGACAAAATGCATCATGTGCCTGGATCCATCTACTGCTTTAAGCAGAATATTAAAATCACAAGGCACCGGGGAAATTTCCTTTATCGTGTTCTTTCTCAAAAAATCTGTTTTATTCAGATACAGGTTAAGCATAACTTTAATTAGGTTTGCCTCTTACTTTCTGCACTTTTTCACCTTTCATGTCTAATATTTTTATTCAAAGATTTTTGGCAAAGTAGAGTTGCACTGCATTTTTAAATGCCTTTATTAAAGTCAATTTACATGCTTGATGTAAAGGTCTATTGATAACAATTTTAGCTAAGGGTCTGTAGCTGTGCCATTAACATACTGGAGGAAGACTACATTTACAGAAGATAATTAAAAAGCCAGTTATACCGTAAAAAGCACACATCATTCCTTTACAAAAAATAGTAGTTCTAGACTATAGTAACTTCTCCAAGTTATCAAGCTACCACCAGGCAGTCTTTAAAGAACCAGAGAAATGAAAAGGTTTAAGTACAACACAACAAATGGGCTCGTATCAATCCTTTCATCTTCAAGAACTGTGCTTATAAAAATAAGAGGAAGTGGTATGAAGAGGTCCCATTTCAGTTCAACCTTTTTGTGAGCATGCTTCTTTACACTCATATTCTGGATTTATAAATTCTTAAAATGCTTAGAATATATATATGAACACTAAAATGATAAAATGGCTCATCCTATTTTTGCCTTTAAAAAATCCCTCTTTTATGTATTATTTCTGAGGTTTATGGAACACTTGCCAAGGGGCAAAGTGGGTTATAAATATTTTTAATTTTCCATAAAATATGGAGTAATACTCAAAATAGAAACATTAACATTGACTGTAATTTTCATTAAAAAATTCTCTTTGTTAAAAACTTTTCTTAAACTTTTTCTTCTCAAACTTTGAGGTAGATTTTGTGGTGCAGTTTACTCCTAATTTGAATATGAATGTGAGGAAAATCTGTCCAGCTATTTCATTTTTGTCAGTTAATTATGCTGTCTGCACTTCAAAACAGTCAAGATTGAAAAAAATGTTTTCAGAATCCTAAAGTCATAGAATGGTTTGGGTTGGAACGGACCTTTAAAGAGCATCTAGTCCAACTCTGCCGCAATGAGCAAGGCCTTCTAGCTATATTGCTCAACTGATAGGTGAAGAACAAAGTCATAAAATTAATTAGTTTACAGACACTTATTTTTTTCTAGATAAATCATAGGATTCTGATGGGAAAATACGGCTGTCACACTACTACACACCTACCATGATCTCTATTATCTAAATTGATGGTGTTGTTAAGACATGTCTGAACGCTAGGGAGATTACTTCAAGTGAGGCATGATTAATTCTAGAAGCTATTTAAATCTCTTTGAACCAGAGTTTAAAATGCAGTTTCTATCTTGTCTATTTCCTTATTTTAGTTGCAGCATTGTATTGGGAGTGTTAGTTCTAAATTTGATGCCAGAATCAATTAATTTAAAGGGCAGTAAGCACACATTACAGTGGTACCCTTTCATTTATGTTAGAAAAGATGAATATCTTCAGTAAAAAATACGCTTGCTCTTTTGAAAATTTTCTAGATATTTAGGTGGCTTTCAATGAAATTTAATTTTAATCTCACAATTTAATATAATTTTTTGGAAAATATACTCTTATATGTTTTAGGTTTTAGGAGTTCCAGTAAGATATTTCAGAAAAGGAAATGTTTATTGACATGCAAGCGTTTGTTAAATCACAGAAAAATTACTTTAACTTCTACCATAAATATTCCAAGAACTCCCTTTTATGAAAAGTGCCTGTAGATACAAAAGAAATAATTGTATTTTAAACCATTTCTATTTTCAAAGAATTAAATATCAGTTAAGTTAGGAAATACTAATTCTTCATGTTCTGTGTTTAATGAATGTACATGGCTTTGAAAAAGTGTCTTATGCGATAAATGTTTTCTCTGAGATGCGTCTATTTTTGTTTGATATTTTATGGAAATTAATTTGAAAAAAGTGTCTTATTGTCTGTCATCTGTATATGCACATAGATACATGTACAACTGTACATGGCAAATTTTCATACACAGTTTACGAATACACTTTCTGACTACTTTACTGATTTTAACTTGTGCCTTTCTTCAATGAAAACCTATATGCTTTTCTTCAGACACAAAATTAGCAATTTCTTCCTGAGCACCTTTCAACGTGTTTGGCTGGAAAAAGTACATGAAAAAACTCAGTATGACAGGCTTATACTCAAGTTAACGGTAATGTAACTTGTGGAGAGCCTCTTGCTTATGTGCACACTTCTTCCTTCCCAGCCATGATTTGATATTATCATAAAAACATGAATTTGTACAATTTACAGAGGGGATTCTGATTGGTCAGTTTTTGAAATTTGATAATAAAATCATACCAGCGTCAGCAAGTGAGCCTAAGAAGTTGACTTGATAGCTATTCCATTATAAAATAATGATTCATGTGCACAGTGTATTTAAACAGTATTAAATGGTGCACATGCAGCCCATTTTTACATCCTTTTTTTGGTGGTACAGCATAAAAGTAAATGAAAAGGCTGCATGAAATAGCCCTTCTAACCTCACGTAGTGTAGCTCAAATCAAAATTTTTCCCAAATGTAATGTACAGATGTAATGGTTTGGCCATTATTATGTGTAGCCTTATTGCCATGAGCTGTATTTTCTTTGGAAAGTTACATTAATGAATACTGTATAGTAGTAATTAATATGGCTAAGAGTTTACTAAAATTGGTAATTTTCTATAGCAGGTTTTGTATCTTTATAATGCAGCTTCTTTGAGGACATACTAATACTGCCCTGATTTGGAACTGAAAGACTAGAAGCTGTTAGGCTTCCCTGTGTAGAAGAAGGCAATGATTGTTTGCATATAACATGCTGGAAATCTCTTGATAATTATTTTGGTGTTGAATGGCCAAATTCTGCTGTCTTGATGTTCTAAATCTAGTAAAATAGATTTACACCTTGCAGGTCTAAATCCCACTCATTCATTCTCAGTCTGTTCAAGTGTGTGTTTTTTTTTGTTAAGGTTCCAGTCCTGCAGTTTCATGTATAATGTATATTATCCCTCTCAAAGCCTTAAAAATAAAAAGTAATGTATACATATGTGTATAAAAAAATAGTAAGAATGTTTGAAAGTACCTGCAGCTTTGTCACTGAATGTTAGTTACGTTTTGCATTTTGTTTCACTGACCAATCAGAGGATCAGAATTGTACAAATGTGTATCCTTACTAACCATTAACCATCTGAGCTGTTATACTCTGTTCCGTTACCCCTCTTGATCTCACTTTCACAACCCCCCCAGGCACCGTTCTATTAACCTCTTCCTCAATGGCTATCAGAACTATTGGATAGAAACAGAGGAATATTCATTTGAGGAGAAACTAGTTCAGGATTTGGCTGTAAGTACTGACATAATTGGGCATGTTTTTCAGTGCCCACTTTAGTGTGTATTTTATGTATCTATTATAAACTATATTTCATTTTTGTGTACTGTATGCATATGCATAAACTTATAAAATATTAATCCTTATGCTTCAGAGCATAAGGTCATTTTCTGCTGTGGTCAAAAAGACATTTGTCCTGTGATGCACACTGAAGTGCATGAAGGTTATTTACGCCTTCAGACGAACTATGTGATACTCATTCTTGGGAAGAGAAACGGATTAGATGAACTGTCAGACTATTCTTGACATTATGGTAATTCCTATGTTCCTATATTTTATCTACTGGGTTTTTTTAAAGCTTGACACTATGGATCCTTTTGGCTTTTTAAATTTTTTTTTAATGCATAATATTTAATTTAAACATTTTCAGCTTTGGTACAAATTAATTTTTTTTGTTTTCTTACTGATGTATCATAAGGAGAAGTAAATATATGCCATATTCAGCAAAAATTTAGTTTACCTGTGTACTTGGTAAAAGTGACTGATAAACTTCAGGATTGTATTAATAAATATTGATTCAGAAAGCCTATTGGTTTTTGTCTTCCCTCTATGTAGTTAGCTTGTCTAAAATACCTCCAAGGGGGCCTATCTCCATAGCATCTAAACACCATGGAAGTTAATATACAGCTTCATGGATCACATGCAGATGTATCAGGAGGTGCTTCAGTGTTAGCAAAACCAGTCATGCTGTGCTTTTTAAAGACCCCTTATGCCTAATATTGTAGAGCCATAGAATGGTTTGGGTTGGAAGGGACCATAAAGATCATCTAGTTCCAACAAGTAGGACACAAGTAGGGACATTCTTCACATACTCTGGACAATTACATGGCCAGTCTGTGTTTGACTTTGTTGCTTCTTCCTAAAGGAAAGAATGAAGCCATTAATCAAAGCAGTGACTACAATTCTTTCAGATTTACTAGAGAAGTAAATTGCTATGTTATATTTCTAATTGCCAAAAAATGTCTGAAGTTTACAACAAGGAGCAAGTCCTTACATTCATTGAATCAAGGTTACTAGAAATTATATATGAAAATATTGTAACAAACACTAGTCTGAATAGGATGTATCTGATGATATTATTAAAAATTATTCCAGAAATTCTCCTGCTAAATAATTGAGCCGTGTCTTTCTTTTAATTCTGGTCCAATGGAAACGTAATTTCTGCTGAATAAGGCTTCCCTAAGATTTTCACTGTCTCATTCTCAATACCTCACAAATGACAAACTTCTAGAGTTACTTAAAATATGAATAAAAATCAGATACTGTAACTCTGAGTCCTACAGGCACATAATGTTGCAGGTTATGCTGTAAACTGATGAATAAGATTAATATTGGCAGTTAATATACACTGGACAGAATAAAATTACTCAAATCCTTTCCTAAGCTTAATTACTCAATTTTTTTCTTAATTCTGAAGCTTAACTTGTATATTCTAAATCTTGAGACAGACATCTCCAAAAAAAGATGAAGAGGAAGAAGAAGAGACTGAGAAAAACCATCCTGATCCACTTCATCAGATTATCCTCTATTTCAGTCGCAGCGCTCTCACAGAGAGAAGGTAAAAGACCTGTGTTGAAAAGCACACTGAGTAAAAGCACATAGTAATTGAATTTCTACTAACATTACAGAAGTGATTTAAAACAACTGTAGTTCATTAATGTGCATGGTGAATACTTTTTTCTCTTTCAGTTTCATTCATTTTCATGCATTTAAATTCAGTATAACCTTTACGCTGAGGTAAATATTGACTATTTTTGACATTTTAAAAGCTTGGTAAATACCCAATACAGAAATAATCAAACCTGACTTCTCACAGAAACATAAAGTCTATAGAAACTGCTGGTTCAATCAGAGTACCCTCCCCTGGTCTCTCCTGGTAATAGATGTGTGTTCTTTTAGTTGGCATTCATTACATTTTACTCAGTATGTCAGAAAAGGTTTGTTGATGATTATAATGAATCTCATTGCCAGTTTCTGTTTTGACTTTCGACTGTTGATTAGAATATGTATTTTGTATGTGTATTCCAGTGCTTCATATATTTTTTTCTGTATGACTAACATAATCTTGTCATCTAACAGTTACAATTATTCTAATTTATATTTCTGTATTATTGTTCTGTGCCTACAACAGCCAATGATTCTTACTTATCCAATATGACTAAGTATTCACCTAAATTGTTTATTCAAAAAGTTAGGACTTGGGTTTGGATAAGAAAATACACTTTAATATGATTTTCAAGTGTAATAACTTGTCAAGTAGATGCGTGTCTACTTTAATAAAAAATGAATTTCAATATTAGTAGGCATATGACATCTTTATATTACTACATCATAAAATAATTTTAAGTATTTTTTTACTCTTCATAGTAAACTAGAAGATGATCCCTTATATATTGCCTATTCTGCGATGATGGCAAAAGTAAGTATATAATTTCAAGCTCTATTCCTTATTGCAGTCAGGTACTTCCCATTAATTTTAGATTCTTCTTAAAACTTTTTTTTCTGTTTCTTACATGGACTGCTTGAAACTAGTAAATTCTGTATTTTTAATGCAGCAAATGCTGTTCAGAGTTATATATATAATGAGAGATTTCCTGCATTGAAACAATACTATACAATTCTAGTAGGTGCAGTCCTTCAGTGCACCTACTGTAGGACTTGGCACTTGGCACCCACTTGGCACTTTGTTCTGTACAGGATTAACTCATGAGCAGTCTCAACGTTAGTTATCTTTGTTCTTTGGGTAATTATTTTGGAGTTAATATTTGAAGTCTGTCAAAAATAAGTTAACAGTTTTTGCAACATATAGATTCCAGCTGACTCATGTGATGATAGTTTGACTGTGAAGATAAATATTATGTATATAGAGATATGGCACAAGAATGTATAGTCTGTAGTTAGAGAGTGTGTATGTAGTTCGATTAATACCCTGAATTACTCATATATTAGGGAATATCAACTTCTTAGTGTGGATAAGCACAAATATTTACAATTACAGGGGGTTTAAATCTACTTAATACCTTTAATTATTGCTTGAAAAAATTATTTGGCCACTTCTATAAAAATAAGCAAGATCTTGTGACTTCTGTTTTTAACATAAAAAGAGCTGTCAAGAAGAAGAAGAGGAAGAAGAAGAAAAAGAAAAGACATTTGAGGTGAGAGTTTAAATAACATTTCTTTCTTATCATCTAATGTGCAAGTATTTAAAATATTAAATACAAGAATAAAATAACACAGTGCGTGTTGAGCTGGTTTGCTAGGTTATTCATGAAAAACAAAGATGGTTTGTTCTGAAGTTTTGGAGTCAAACAACCCATGGATTATGAAGGCAGATAGTCTTCAACAACTTCAGATTTCTCATCTTCCTATTTTTTGGAGTCAGTTCCAGTCTGTATTCTCTAATTTTTGTTCCCAAACTCAGGAGAAAGAAATGGAAAAACAGAGAACACTCTACCAGCAAGCTCGCTTACATGATCGTGGAGCTGCTGAGATGGTCCTTCAGATGATTAGTGCAAGTAAAGGTAATGTTCTGAGATGTATTTAAAGTATACATGGTGTACATGTCATAGGTTTTAATAATGTTATGCATATATATAGTGTATTATCATTATACCTATGATTTATAAATCATATACAACTTCTACATGGGAGATGATGAGGCAAAATAAATGTCAGTTACAACTGTACTAGGTAAAATTTCCAGACTGCATTTCTGATTGAATAGTTCATAACTGCAAGTTTTAATGTCTGTATTCTTGTTTTGACAGGTCATACAGGGCCCATGGTTGTTGAAACACTAAAACTTGGTATCGCTATTCTA
The DNA here is from genome assembly GCF_001604755.1 of Lepidothrix coronata. Classification (NCBI taxonomy): domain Eukaryota; kingdom Metazoa; phylum Chordata; class Aves; order Passeriformes; family Pipridae; genus Lepidothrix; species Lepidothrix coronata. The sequence continues at coordinate 1,910,346 of NW_016690348.1, read as the reverse complement.
AATGGTGGAAACACCATAGTTCAACAGGTAATGCTTTTCTAACTACTGTGAGTCCTGCTTGCATAAAAGGCAAATAATTTTGAGAATTTTAGTGTCCTGCTGTTTATTTTAATGCACTTAATTTTAAGTCAAACAGTGAAGAAATATCAGTGTATTTTTGGTGCGATAACAATTATGTTATTGCTCGTCAGTGATTTGCACTTCAAGGAATTCATTCAGAAAATTGATAATTCATATAATTTTAATATTATTAATGATAATGTTACTTATTTTTGTTATTGTTAATTTAGTTGATAAATATAATTAGTAATTATATGTTAAGGATTATTTTGTATTTAATGTTAATATTATATATTTGAACCCCCCAAATACATAACCTGCAGAAAATGCTGGACTACCTGAAGGAGAAAAGGGATGCTGGATTTTTTCAAAGTCTTTCTGGCTTGATGCAGTCCTGCAGGTAAAAGCATAAATTGTATTATTACAGATTCAGTTTTATTAATTTTGGTGGCTTATTGCTCAGTGCAGGTGGATGGGTTAGATTTAAATTACAGGAGTCACAGTTTGTAGAACTCTTGTAGGAAAGTTTTGTGTATCACAGGCATAGTCTGTTAATCTTTTAGAGTACTCTTCCAAAGGAGAAAATAAAGCAAAAACTGTGCATGCCTTTGAAGGCTTAGTTTGGAGAGGCAGAAAAGTAAAATGTAATGGCTCCTTTACTGGTCCTAGATCCCTCAAGCTTTTAGGATGCAGAAAAGCCATCACTGAGGGAGACATGCCAGTGGAGCTTTAATAAACTTTCAGTTTCTGGACATGTCTTATGAGCTGCATTAATCTTTGTCTCTTCATCTGAATCCTCTGCATATGTATCAGGTTTGTTAGAGATGGCATGTGGCCAGTGAGACTGCAGTAGTCCATTCCCTTGATAAACCAGAAATTCAAATTAGTTAAGGTAAAAGACGCCCACATAGAAGGAGAAAAACTTGGTGTTTCTGATTACTCTTATAGTAGACAATCTCCTTTTCTCAGCCTTTTAAAGCACCAGAAGTACTAGGAATTAGAAGTGGAGCAGCTGTATGAAGACAGGATAAAATGTGGAAGGAATGGTGACCTGCACTACAGAAATGACAGTTGAATAGTTGCAACCTAAGTAAATAACATCTGTCTTGTAATTTTTCCATTTATGTAAAACACTTTACTAGGGACTTGATCAAACAGGCCCTGCCGTGATGTTACTACCAATTGTGCATGTCTATCACTCAAGACTTCATTAAAAACAGTTTTGATAAAATGACTTGAACAGTGATAATGAAAATGATGCTTTAAAAAATGTTTTTGTTTTTAATGATATCACTACCCAGAATATGTGACTGCATCACTATTTAACTGAACTAAAAATTTGATAATCATAGAATTCTATTTTGACTGGGTAGAAAGTAGTCTGCTATTCCACATGCTGAGCTATGCCAAGTTAGCAAAATAAAATTCAGATATCAGTTTCTTTTGACCTTGGAAGATAAGGAATCTCTGATTACATTTCTGTCTTCTGATTAAGGAATCAGAAACACCACACACCTTCCAAATAACATAATAATGCATGTATGCAGTAGCAATAGAAGTAATAGTGACAACTTAGTGGAAAACAGTGTGAGTGAGAAATACTGCAGTAATGTCCTTTTGGAGGCAGGTTTAAGTCATCATAAACAGTAATTTTCAGGTTCCTTTTCCACTCCTCATTTATACATGAAACCATGAATGACATTACTGGGAGTGAAGTTAGGTAAGTGGTGAGACTTGACCTGAGACTTATTTCTTTTCAGAAATGGACACTGGACCCTTAGTTTCATCCAAAGTTTCACCTTTTATTTAATATGAGTGTTTAATAAAATATAAAGCAATGCATGTCATAGTGGGTCAAGAGTAGTCGTTGAAGGCCTCCAGAGATTTGGTAGAAGGAAATAATTTTCCACTGTGTACTATAGTGCTTTCTCCTGTCTGTGCTGTTTGTTTGTTTTGTTTTTTTTTCAAATATAAGTGTTCTTGACTTGAATGCGTTTGAGAGACAGAATAAAGCCGAAGGACTGGGAATGGTTACTGAAGAAGGAACTCGTAAGTAGAATGAAATTGATTCCAGTAGTGCTTCAAACATTATTTTGGCTCCCTTTTTTAACTAGAACTGTTACTTACTGTGGCTCGAGGTTTCTGTTGTTAAACTTACTATGAGTAATTCTAGGCTTTGACTTCTGAATATGCTTTATTTTTACAATATCTTTAGCAATAATTTTTAAGAAAAATACTGTAATTTCCAATATTCTTATCTTGTATTCTTGTTATTTTTCTTTGATCCACAGTCATCGTTCGTGAGCGTGGTATGTTTGGGTTTACGGTTTTTGATACTCTTGTTGCAAAAGTGTGTTGCAAATACAGAGAGAAATCTCTCATTGCATCTTCTCAGATATCTTTAGGTTTAGCTTTGTGGTCTGCAGCAGGTTGTGTGTTCAGCTTGGATAAAGAGTATGATGCTTATTAAAGAAGTGTCACTCATATTTAAGGCATGATTTTAGTTATGACTAACAATTTACTTATTAGATATGTATCTTGTTGCTTTTTTTTTTAATTAGTGTTGGTTTTTTAACCATGGATGCATTGAAGTGCGAAATACTTTTGCTCTGCTTTTTCTGTTTCAGTTTTTCTTTTCTTTATTATCAGTCTGTTTCTTTTAAATTGCTTTAACGCTTTCAAAATACTGGGTTTTTATTAAAATTCCAGTTTTAAAGGTTACCATAAGACTATGTGTTCTGCATAATTAATCATAACAATTGTCACATAATGTTTCTATTTATATATTTTAAAGGTGAAAAGGTCTTGCAGCATGATGAATTTACCCGAGATCTATTTAGATTTTTGCAGCTGCTCTGTGAAGGGCATAACAATGGTAAGTGAACTGAATTTTGCGGAAAATGTGTGGTGAGTCTGTTCTGAAACAGTTGAATAGAACCAATTCTAATGGGTTTTTTCCATCTCATTTAGTTTTCTCAGGGGAAACTGGCATGACAAAAATTTGAATTGCAGAGTTCAATTGGATTTTTAAGTCCTAATTTATGGTATATTACTATTAAAGCCTATTCCAAGTCATATGGGTAACATTTCATCAATTATATTTAGATTGTGATCCACTGTAGTTCAATTCCACCCATAAGGATCTGTACCCAACAAAATACTTAAAAAGAATGCATTCTCCATGAAAATAGGAAAATAACCTTGCATTATTTTTCTCCTTTATACCAACCAAGCACAAATCACTTCTTATTTCAGATTTTCAAAATTACTTGCGTACTCAGATGGGCAACACCACAACAGTGAATATTATCATTAGTACAGTTGACTACCTCTTGCGTCTTCAGGTAAGACAAAAACAGAGGAAAATGGATTATAAAATATTTGCCTTTCCTTCACTTTTATAAATTCACATTTTACTGGAATAAAATGTGAAAATTCTTTCTAATAGGATATCTAAAATAAAGAATTCTGATTTATTTCATATTTTCTTCCTTTGAAAATAAATGGTCTTTCAGAATTCTGTGTGAAACCAGAAGTTTGTTGACTGATTTCATTGTTCACTTCTGAAAGGAGTGCAAAATATTATTGTAATGAGAAATAGATTGACACAGATACGTTAAATTTCATCTGAATTGCTGATTCAGCTTTTGGCAACACAAATGCAGGCAGTAAATACTGCATATTGAATTCAAAACTAGAAAATATAATGTTGTTTTTTTCTTAGGAATCCATCAGTGACTTCTATTGGTACTATTCAGGAAAGGATGTCATTGATGAATCAGGACAACGTAATTTTTCTAAAGCTTTGGCTGTCACCAAACAAATATTCAATTCCCTTACAGAATATATCCAGGTAAACAGAATGTTTTGCTCAAGGTACTAATAGAGAAGTTCTATGATCGTGTTCTGTCATAAATTTGTAAATACTTTGGCTTTATTTTTTCAAATTTTGATAAAGTTACATGGCATCAGTGCAAAGTGAAAACTAAAACATATGAATGGCTACATATTTTACATGATACAATCTCGTATCTATGCATTAGATACCAACGAGATCTTGGAAAACTTTCTCATGTAGCTCCATGGAAGCCTGAAATGTCTTTTTTTATTTTTTTGGTGGAGGAGAGGGGAGAGGACAAATCATAGGAAAACAAATGGTTTTATTTGTTTTGTTTTATTTTACATAAATAAGAAATGTGGCTTTCTTAATTTTTTTAGGGCCCTTGCATAGGTAATCAACAGAGTCTGGCTCATAGTAGGCTGTGGGATGCAGTTGTTGGCTTTCTTCATGTCTTTGCCAATATGCAAATGAAACTTTCACAGGTATTTTCAATATTTAAGTAATTCTTCTTTGCATATGTTTATAACTTAGTCAAGTTGCAAAGCAGTTAAAGTGCTGATACTCTTTGGTTGTGAAAGGGCCTGTTGCAATATGCAGGTCCAAGACTGAATCTCAGGACTAACATCTTCATATCACTCATTTTAGCATTAATTGTCATTGTGCACTTACCTTTACTAATATCAAACTTGATGCTTACAGCTCAGTTATACCTTTCTGATAATGAATGTGGCAGTTTGGTCTTTTCCTCCCTGTTGCCAAAACTTGATGATCTGCAAGAGCAGAAACACCATTGAAAGCATAGTTCCCATGCTAAAGCTAAGAAGGACAAGAGAAAAGCTGAGAAAGATTCAACTTGTCCAGTTAATTAATCACAGTCCAGTTAATTAATCACCAGGAGAGCATAGGCAGTGTTCATTTCACTGTACAGAGCACTGTGGAGTCCCACCTCACTCCATAGTGTCAGGATTCTGTGTTCTTTTGTGACTTCTGCTCAATGTATGCATACACTCAAGCTCTAGGTGCTGAATGCAAACGTGCAGAGAGCAATTTCCTCACTCTTATTCAGTGTCTCTGCTATCCTCTGACATGAGATTTCTTCCCACCCTATAGAAGTATATCAGAATTTTGAGAATACGCAACAGTATTTGGGTCCTTAATGTTAATCACAAATCCACGTTAGACTTCTTATGTTCTGTATTTAAACTAAGGAGTTCTAGTTTTCTTTGAGTGGCAATGCATTATGGTAATGGCATTATGCCATTAAATACTCCAGTGAAGTAAAAAAGGATAGATTTTTTTCTTAGATACTTCCAGATCTGTGTAGCAAGCAATTTTTTTAGTTTCTCATGTCCCTTATCTGCACTTTGGTACTCCATAATGCTTTATCAAAGCTTATCTTTATGGTATTAATACCTCTGCTGTAGTAAGTTACATATTGTATTAGACTTCTGATAGTGCTCATAATAAAATGACAATGAAATGTTGCTGAATAAAGGGAACTATGTTTAGCTGATCATCTTTAATACTGTTTTTCTCTAAATTTATTTAGTTTTCCAGATAAATACTAAGAAAAAACAACCTTATTCTCCATTTTTTTACAGGACTCTGCTCAGATTGAATTGCTTAAGGAACTGCTAGATCTGCTAAAGGATATGGTAGTGATGCTCTTGTCACTGCTTGAAGGTTGGACCTGTTTTTCTTTATGGTCAAATATAATTATCTCACCTTCATAGTGTAAAGCACAATTATTATGTTAATCTTTCTAAACTGCTTTTTAATTGCCTTTATGTAATGTCAGGGGGAAAAAAACATACTTCATATTTCTTTAAGAATTATTCTGGAATATACATAGTCATGAAATAGAGGGCTGCTACAGAAAAGCATGTTGAAAGAAAACATATTAAGATTTAAGAACATTTTTGTTTTGTTTTCAGCAGGAATATGAAATGTCTTTATTTAAAATGTAGCCACCAAATAACTTCCTGTTTTAACACACTACCTAGGTAACGTTGTAAATGGAACTATTGGAAAACAAATGGTAGACACGCTTGTAGAATCATCTAGCAATGTAGAAATGATTTTGAAGTTCTTCGACATGTTCCTGAAGTTAAAAGATCTGACTAACTCAGATGCTTTCAAAGAGTACGACCCAGATGGTAAAGGAATAATTTCAAAGAAGGAATTTCAGAAATCAATGGAGGCTCAAAAACAATACATACAGTCAGAGATTGAATTTCTGCTGTCCTGTACAGAAGCTGATGAAAATGATATGTTTAACTATATTGACTTTGTGGAAAGATTTCATGAACCAGCCAAAGACATTGGATTTAATGTAGCAGTATTGCTAACAAACCTTTCAGAGCACATGCCTAATGATTCACGCCTTCAGAGCTTACTTGAACCTGCAGAAAGTGTTCTTAATTACTTTGAACCATATCTTGGCCGTATTGAAATAATGGGTGGGGCCAAGAAAATAGAAAGAGTTTACTTTGAAATCAGTGAATCCAGTAGAATGCAATGGGAGAAGCCACAGGTAAAGGAATCCAAAAGACAGTTCATATTTGATGTTGTAAATGAAGGTGGAGAGCAAGAAAAAATGGAACTCTTTGTAAATTTCTGTGAAGACACAATCTTTGAAATGCAGTTAGCATCTCAGATCTCTGAAACAGATTCAGCTGAGAGGCCCGAGGAAGAGGAAGAGGCAGAGCCTGCTTATGTAGTGGATATTGGAGATGATGAGGAAGAAGAAAAGTCCCTGGAACCCGCTTCAGCTTTTGCAGTTGCCTGTGTTGTAGTGAAGAAGAATGTTGCCAACTTTTTTAAGATGGTCACTGTGAAGAACCTAAGGAAACAATACAGGAAAGTTAAAAAGATGACAGTAAAAGAGATGGTGAAAGTGTTTTTCTCCTTTTTCTGGATACTATTTGTAGGGACATTTCAACTATTCTTTTCTGTAGTGTGGGGAATATTCCAGATTCTTTGGAGCACTGTATTTGGGGGTGGCCTGGTTGAAGGAGCCAAAAACATAAAAGTTACTAAAATATTAGGGGATATGCCTGATCCAACACAGTTTGGAATCCATGATGATGTTATGGAAGCAGAAAAAGCTGAAGGTGCTGAGCATAGCATCAGAGCTGAACTTGTGCAGTTTGTGAAGGGTGAAAAGGGAGAAACTGACATAATTGCAGATATTTTTGGCATTCCTACAAAGAAAGAAGCTGGATCAAAACACGGTCATGATGCTGGACTTGGCGATATTGCAGAAATCCTTGGTACTGAGATCCAGACATCCTTGGAAAACACAGTTCATAAGAAAAAAGGATTACAGGTAAATTAAAGAGATTTAATAATAATAATATTAACAACATAATTATTTGCCATTTAACTGATCACTAAATGTCATCAGTGAGAACATACTTTACAATCTGTACTCATTTAAAAACCAACAGGAAAGTTTACGTCGCAGAAAAATTCAGCCCAGTGTTTAGATTTCAGTGCAGTAAATTGTTGTTACCGTCCATTTGGACTTTATTCAAGACAAAAACTGCTGGCAAATTTCTAGGCACAGTTTCTGATTTAACTGGTTTATGGTCTTGTTTATTCCGCATACCCCATTTTTTCACAGTATATTTCAATTACTTTTAGAACTTATTTTCTCCATAATATGCCTTACATTATCATTTTTCTTCTACGTACTTTACTGATAACATGCAATACAGTATAATTTGTTCCTATTATTTGAAATAAATTTGTCTGAATTTATTGTTAATGTTTATCATAGAATTATTCTTTACTTTTATTCTGTTTCATAAAAAATATATTTGGTTCCACTCAGCTGCGCTAAATAGAATATTTTTCTGTTTAAAAATTGATTGAACTAAATGTGAAAACAAAAATTCATTTTTCATATTTGGAAAGCATTATGTTTCCCTTTACAGTTCAGATCTGTTTCTAGTTGTTATTCAAATATATCTTTCCTCTCATTAATCTACCTCTTTATGCTATACTCTCCAGATATTTCAAGATAAATCTGAACTGTACAACTTCTTAGTTCATTATCTTCTCTTAATTCATATGTTTTTCTCCAATATTTGGTCATCATCATCCATCATCATCATGGCTAGGCTTCGCGAACGAAGATTTAGGAAGGCTCTATCCGCATTTGTTACAAGCACACTGGTGGCTAATGAGGCCAATACGAGATAGATACTCCTTAGGTGGTATATTCTGCAAGGCACAATTTTTTCTGCGTTCTCTTTTCTCCTCGAGAGTGATCCTGCGTGCGTTCTCAAAGGAAACAGCAGCGTTATAGATGGTGTGTCTCCAGGCCTCCTGATTTGAGGCCAGAGTAGACCAGTTAGGTTGATCAATATGGTCGAGGCTGAGATGTTGTTTCAGGGAGTCCTTGTATCTTTTCTTTGGGGCTCCTCTCATGCAGCAGCCAGTGGCAAGTTCACCTAAAGCACGATCTTAGGGAGGTGGTGGTCCTTCATCCTTGAGACGTGTCCTGCCCAGCGCAGCTGTGTTCTCAGTAACATGGCCTCAATACTTGTGATTGTGGCTTGTTCTAGAACAGATGTATTGGTCACATAATCTGACCAGTGGATGTTTAGGATTGTATGGAGACAGCGTTGATGGAAGCATTCTAGGAGTTGCAGGTGGTGGCAGTAGATGACCCATGATTCAGATCCGTATAAGAGAGTAGACAGCACTATGGCTTTGTAAACACTGATCTTGGTACTTTTCCTCAAGTGTTTATTACGCCATACTCTTTTATGGAGTTTTCCAAAAGCAATGTATGCCTTTGCTAACCTGTTGTCTATCTCCCCGTCAATCTTACCGTCCAAGGAGATGAGGCTACCTAGGTAATTAAACTGCTGGACTGATTTAAGCTCTGATTGGCCACTGGTGATATGGGGATGACAGAAGACTTTCTGAGGTGCAGGTTGATAGAAAACTTCTGTCTTCTTTAAGGCGACTTCCAGCCCAAAGAGCTCAGCAACGTCTGCAAAGCAGGATGTTAAACGCTGCAGGGCTGCTTCTGTGTGGGCAACAGGGGTGGCGTCATCAGCATAAAGCAGCTCCTGGACAAGATGGTTTAAAGTCTTGGTGTGGGCCTTCAGTTGCCTTAGGTTGAAAAAGCTTCCATCAGTACGATATCAAATGTAGATACCACCCTGATCATCACCCTGCCGTGGCCCTTTGGAGCTGAAAAAGACTGTGAATAGGGTAGGAGCGAGAACGCAGTCTTGTTTCATACCATTCTTTATTAGAAAGGGCTCAGAAAGTGCATTGCCATATCTGACTTGGCCGTGTTGATCCTCATGGAGTGAGATGATAATTTTAAGGAACTTGGGGGGACAACTTAAACATTCCAAAATCTGCCATAGACCTTTTCTGCTCACAGGATTGAAACCCTTGGTGAGGTAGACAAAGGTTACATAGAGACCTTTGTTCTGTTCCCTACACTTCTCTTGCAGTTGTCTGAGAACAAATACCATGTCTGTGGTACTCTTGTTGGCTCTGAAACCGCACTGACTTTCAGGTAGAATATTTAGTACTTGCCTAGATAAAACTATATTTTTCAATTTTTTTAAATTCATTGTGTGTGTACTTAAAAATTAGTCTTTAAAAATCCTTAAAAATTAGTCTTTAAAAATCATTTAGCATAAATGTAACGTGATTGGTATTTAAAAATACTATTTTAACTAAAGAATCTCAGCAAGTATGAGTAAATATCTTAGAATTTTCTTCAACAGTGGTTGAAGTAAACATTTTAATTTAAATCTGAATAAACATTTTAGAATTTTCTTTGCTTTACTTTGATTTATACATTCCTCACAGATGTGTTTGTAACTATTGATAAAAATCCTCAGTAATTTTTGAAAATACTTCCAGTCATTAATGTGAAGTCAGTTGTGCATTTTATCCAGCTTTTACCTTTAGTATGTTATCTAGTGAAACTCACCAATATAATTTTAATAATTATATAAACTAAGTATATAGTACAGAAATCACTATTCACAGTGTGTATATAAATGGTTCAAGTAATCCAGTGAGAGCACTAGATATAACTATTAAGTGGAGCTCAAAGTAGAAACAGCAATGTAAGAATCAAAAACTCCCTTCAGGAAATCATATTTCTTTCTTAGGCATCTGCAATGATAAAATTTACACAAATGGATAGACATAAAAATTCACCTCTATATACTGGAAAAGCAACTGTGTAATAATAAGGCCAATGACATTACTACATAGCCAGAGAAACTGCAAAATAATCTAGGAATTGTATATGATGAAGACTGTTAGCACTTAGTTTTTACTGTGAAGTTACATAGGAATCTGTGCTGAGAGCTGTGTGGGTTCAGAAATGAGAAAATTTATCACAGTTTGCTGATAAATCTAAGTTATTGGTAGCAGTAAAATCAAGAGCTAACTACAAAGTTGCCTTAAAATAGCAGATAAAAATCAGTGATGTATGTGGGACAAAAAGTTATAATTTTATGTGTAAAATTTTGCATTTTGAGCTCATTGCTACTGTTTGGGTATGAAATCTTGGGAATATAATAGAGTTGTATAACAGTATCAGTTCAATGAAAATGTCAATCAAGCAAACTGAAATTCTGAATTGTTGAGAAAGGAATAGACAGAGGAAAACTCCAGAATATTACTATGCTTCATGAACCTATCTGTGTCTTGAAGACCAGGTTTCTTCATTTTAATAATAATGTGGTAAAACTGAATAAGGTTCAGTGAAGGTCAGCAAGATATCAAAACTCGATATGGAAAAAATCTTGTGTATGGAATTAAGCAGGTTAAGACTCTTCAGCCTGGAAAAGAGAAAATTGAGAGACCATATGATAGAGGGATGGAAAGGATGGATAGGGATTTATGCATTCATCTACCACCCTACCCCTTAAAAGAACCAGGCATCATCAAATCATCTCTGAATTACCCTCCACCAGCTTGAGATCTTAGAGGACACTCATTGTGAAAGAGTTACAAATGCATCATTTACTAGATGAGGTTCCACAGATATCTGTGAGATACCCAAGGCAAGATCAATTTAGTAAATTCTTTCATGAATCTTTTTCCTAAGTGTCTGCAAGAGATAGGCATCCAGATGAGTAGTGGGGCAAATACAGACAACTGTATTTAGGTATTAACAAGAAAAGTAGGACCAATAGAAAATTGCTGACTAAGCACTTCAGGAGAATATAGAAGAGGATTAAGAGTTAAGACAGGTTTTTGCAAGAGGGAATGGAAACAAATTTAGGCACTTGAGATTCCTTTGTGACTCTAGGACTTCAGGGTCTGCATCTCTTTGATTTCCACTGAAGCTTCCACTTTCAAACTGCATTTGAAATTAGTTACTTTGATCTTGTAATATGAAGCCTGAAGGTGTTTGACATCCAGGCCCCAGCTTCTTTGCTGCAGTTAGCCATCTGTAAAATTGTATATTGGTTTTTCCTTATCTCAAGGGAATGTTGTAAGCACATACTTAGGAGGGTTGTGAGGTGTGCTGGTAAAGGTTTAATGAACCATCAGCCCAGCTAAGATAAACAGCTTGGAGAAAACATTGTGTAAGTAGAAGTTGTTTAAGTATTTGTCTGTTTTCAATTGCATCACTTGATCATGACCAAGTAATTGGGTGTTATAATATCTAATAATTACATAGATTTTTTTTCAGATTTTTGATGATAACATTAATATATTATTTTTTGTTTCATATTTGGAAAGAGGCAGATACCTTCATCCTCAGTTGGTTACATGATCTGTCTGATCACATATATAATTAAGTTGTTCAGTCAGCTGGACTAGTTAGAGTATTGATAATACTATACTGAAAAAGGCTATCAGAATAATTTCTGTCATTTTCACTGTTAAAATACAGCCTGAGCTGCCTATTTTTAAAGAATCTAACTCTTAAAAGTGCTAAGTGGTATAAAAAATATTACTAATTATTTTATTTGTTTCTTAGAAGACAGTAACAAAAGTTACCAGAATTTTATTTGAATGGATTGATTTTGACAGTTAAAATACTTTTTGCAGATATCTGAAATTGCAAAAGAAGCTGGAACACAAAGAAAAGCAGAAGCTGAGAAGGCTGAGTAAGTCAGTTTTACAAAATTCCTGTTTAATTCCTTGCTACTTCCTATTGCTAGATAATTTGGCTAGAAAGAATGCAAGCAATGCTCAGTATTCAAAGCACTTTATGTACACTTTGTCTCATCAGTATTTTGAAAATACACTAAGAGGTATACACTAAATATTTTTGAAAATATACTAAAGGGTAGCAGACCACCTCAGTGGGCAACAAAATGGTAATCTGATTTTGTGGCCCTTGACAATTCTGCATATATAAATCTGTGGTCACTATCTTTTTAAAAATTCCCATAACTACCTTTAAAAATGAGTACCAGTCTTGAAAAGAACTCTGCAACTTGTCAGTACTGCTATTTACACTTCTACTACTACCTACTATAATTTTCCTGCAACAACATCAGATCATTAAAACACAAGGTGTAACTATTCTTATTTATTGCTCTTTTATCTGTTCTTGACTTGTGAACTTGATAGCAAATGCATTCCTTTGTCCAGTCATCCTATATGTGACTGCCTTATTAAAATTTTTCAAAATGCTTACCTTGCTCTAGCAGCATCCTACTTTTAAGGGGCATGCTGTCTGCCTGAACATGCAGCCACATTGTAGGCTTGCAGGCTGATGGATGCCCTTAAAATATTTGTAGATACACACAAAATATCTCCTAGAGATTCTTACACATTCAAAAGCTATACATAATTTTCTTCTTTTTTTTTCTCTTCCATTTTGCTTCATGTTTAAAATATTTACTTCAGTCATTTATCTTTCTCCTCCTATCTGCCAAAGTGAACTTTTTTAAGTGTGCCATTAGGGTCAACAAGGAGGTAGGGGTCAGTCTCTTCTAGGCAACCAGTGACAGAAGGGGAAATGGCCTCAAGCTGTGCCAGGGGAGGTTCAGGTTGAACATCAAAAAGAATTTCTTCAGAGAAAGAGTGATTAAACATCAGAATGGGCTGCCCAGGGAGGTGGTGGAGTCACCATCCCTGGAAGGTGTTTAAAAGACTGGATGTGGCACTTAGTGCCACGGTCCAGTTGACGTGGTGGTGTTGGGTCGTAAATTGGACTTGATGGTCTCAGAAGTCTTTTCTAACCTAATTCATTCTGTGATTTTTTCTCCCAGTATCAAAACTAACTTTCAAAGCCAGACTTTCTAAACTCAAATTCCTTCTAAATGAAAGCATTTACAATACAGAAGTTTGGCTAGGCATTTTTGTTTAGATAACCTTTCTTCTAGCATGGAAGATGGTGAGAAACAAGATAAAGCAAAGGAAGTACAATCTGAGCAGGTCGAAGAGGGAAAAATGAAGAAAAAGAAGCGAAGGCATGGACAAAAAATTGAGAAACCTGAGGCTGTTATGGCTAACTTCTTCAAAGCTTTGGAAATTTATCAAACAAAAATGCTTGTAAGTTTGTCTTAAATTCCTTAGTCACTGAATTTTTATTTATGCATATGGAACCCTTGTTTGATATTGAAGGGAGAAATGTCATCATAAAAGGAACATTGGCGAGAGTTTTCAGATGACTGGCTCTATTTGGTCTCTTGTGATTTTTGTAGTACTTCATAGAGTTATCTGAAGTGTTTCTGTGTTTAATTTCTCCTATCTTGGTCTAACAGGACAGATTAGCCTTTTGAGCTCCTTGTTAGGAGCTCTCTTTTTTCCATAATCTAATTTCTAGAATCTGTAATTCTATTAGCTATGAGATTTATCTTTGTTCTTAAAACCATCAAATGTTGAATTCTCTGAAACCTTGTCAATTAGTTTATTCCAGTTATCTGGCATTTCTTTCTGGACTTCTTTCTAGAAAGTTTTCATTAATATTCTGTTTTAGTCTTCTTTGACTCACAATTTTAAGGCCATTACTTTTAATTCCATTCACCATAAAATGGGAGAACAGGCTGCCAAGAAATGCCCTTGCTCGTTATAACTGGTGTATGAAGGCAACACAATTATATATTTAATTTCTTAGAAACCTTGCTACCTACTTTTCTTATCTTGATGTTACCTACAGGCCACCATTAATTCTTTTTTTGTTTTTTTTTTTACTTTCAGCACTACTTGGCAAGAAATTTTTATAACTTAAGATTTCTTGCTCTATTTGTTGCATTTGCCATCAATTTTATTCTTCTATTTTACAAGGTAAGGCTATGCATTGTTCTTTAAATATTTTTTGTTAGTTCCAAAGGAATATTTGATGATGGTTTCAAGGCTTGTTTAATAAAACCATTATTACAAGCCTTTAAACATGAACTAAAGCATTTAGATATGAAGTAGTTAAAAAAAAATCTGAAAGTTTGTAACTATTCAGGGTTTATTTTATTCAGGAGGAACGAAAAGAGATTTATTTAATTTCTCCTTTATGTGTTTCTAGGCATGTGTTTATAGCCACTTTTTCATTTAGTCACCTAAGTCTGTTATCGTTTGGATTGTTAATCTTCTTGAGGGAAATATGAAATTGCCTAAAATAATTCAAATGTCAAAACTGTTGAATTTTTTATTTCATTTGTTCTAAAGAGAGATTTCAGTTGGTCTGATTATTCTCATTGGTTTCTTTTTTTCTTTTTCATATTAGGCTGCAGTTCTTTTTTTACATCACTGATGAAGCAGGTTATACATTCATGCCTTAATTTTAGAGGTTCACCTGAATCTGGAGTTGTTTCAGGTTCTGGCGTACAACACGGTGATACAAATTAGAATATCTTCAGCAGCCTCCACTGATTTTTTTCATGAATCTTCACAAGCTCTATTCATGGAAAAGATTAGAATTCAGTAAAGAAAACTCGCATTCATAAAAGTCTCATTTTTTCCCCTTTCTATACAGATTTGAAGTCTGACAGAAAAGTCCTGATTTATCCTGAAATCTGACTCTTTTGATTTTCCCCTCCTACATATAGAATGAAATGCATCATATGTTTTCCAATATTACATTTTCCAGTTCTGTTGCTTACAGCCAAAAACTTCAAAGACAAAAGCAGGTGGCTGAACCTTCAGTGTAGAAGTAACTAAGTCCTGATCTCAAATATCTTAAATGCAACTCCTGTAACACAATTACAGTCTCGGAGGAAGGGCAGGTAAAGACACAAAAAGGGCAGAAGGTATGTGCACTATTCCTGGAGAAAGACTGTCAGGGTTATTTAGGGCATCCTTCTTGCCTCTCTTCTTCCCGTAGGGTTAGAGAAGAAAGATGGACTTAAGTATCTACGCAGAGTTCTGCTTTTGTCTATGCCCGTCCTTTTGTCCCCATTCTCTTCTGCTTGTGGGTGACAACTCATTCTGTTGCAGAGTAAGGACAAAAGTTTGTGTCTATCATTACAAGTCCATCTGTCATAAATAGGAAAGGGTCAGTGCAAGCGAAACAGGACTGAATAAAACTTCAGCTTTCAGATAAAGCTGTCAAAAAAGGGCCCTTAGGGCTTTTATTTTAAAGGCCGGGTTTTTAAAGTCACTGGAAGAATTTAGGGCAGTATTCCAGTTTTATGGTTGATTAAATACTGTATATAGTTTGTAAGCCCTAAACTGAGTTATGAAATAAAAATTTGTGGACAATGTAAAAGTTCATAACATCAAAACTTTGTTTCTTTCTAGACTTTAGTTATCAGAAAAAATGTAGATTACAAAACAAACCCTAAATTCAGGCCTACTAGATAACCCTGTCATTCCTTGGTTCTGACAAGAAAACATTTTTTTACAGAACGTTTTCATTGATTGTTTTAGTTTTGCTATGACATTGTTAGAGGATAGATTTTTAAACTGCCTGTATTTGCTTTTTTCTAGATTTTCTTTTTAATGACATGACACGATCTAGAGACCGTTAAAATGAAGGACATTTAAAGCTAATGTTCTATAATCTTCCCCTGAGCAGGCTTTGCAAACATCATTTGTCACTAGAGAATGGAAAAAGCTTTTTAATTTATTGTGTGTTTTCAATATGCTTGAATTTTTCTCAGGTGACAGAAGAGCCACTTGATGAAGTAGAGGAAGACTCTAATCTCTGGAATTCTTTTGCTGAAGAAGAAGAAGAGGAGGGCATGGTCTTTTTTGTTTTAGAAGAAAGTACAGGCTACATGGCACCTGCTCTCAGAGCGTTGGCAGTTATTCATACTATCATCTCCTTTGTCTGTGTGATTGGATACTATTGCTTAAAGGCAAGTTCTTAACCTCACTACTAATCTATTATTTGTTAAACAACACTGGCTATGTCCCAAAGTGATTGTTGGTGCCAGTACTGGAATACCTATTTATACCTTGTTGTTTACAAATTCTCACTATTCAATATGTAGATGTTTTCTTTGTGTACTCTGTCTCCCAGAAATGGAGTTATCGTTCTTCTTAGCAGTGTGTGTGTGTTTTGGATTTGTGGTTAAAACAGTGCTGGTAACACAGTCACCCTTTGGTTATTGCTGAACAGTGTTGCACAGTGTGAAGGCTCCCTTTGCTTTACCCACTCTGTGCATCTGCAAGCATGTTGGCAGGAGTCACAGCCAGGACAGCTGACCTGAACAAAACACTGATATTCCATGCCATGTAACACCATGCTCAGCAATAAAAAGTCTGGATGTGGCAGGGTTGGGCTTGGCCATTGCTCAGAGGCTGGTTAGACATTGATCTGCTTGCAGGAGGTTCTAGTGTGACATTTGGTGTTACATAGCATTATAAAGAGTACTATAGGTACCAAAAATACATAAATCATGACATAGATGTCCACTGTCATTTTCACAGGTCCCTTTGGTGGTATTCAAGAGGGAAAAGGAGGTAGCTAGAAAGCTGGAATTTGATGGCCTGTACATAACTGAACAGCCAACTGAAGATGATATTAAAGGACAGTGGGATCGCCTCGTTATAAATACTCCGTATGTAAAATCAAATGATTATATGTGAACTGTTTATAAATATTATAGCTCATTAAGCCACTGATCTAGAACTTTCCTGTCTACTTGCCACTTAGTTCATCTAAAAGAAAGGCAATTAGCACCTTATATTAGATGCTACAGTAGTAGATTCTAATGTGAAATCCCATATTATCCCATATTTATTACTATCATAACACATATATTCCACCTCCTTTTCATTTTCCAGGATTTGCAAGGATTATGCATTTTACCTCACAATGTCTCTCCAAGACATTTTCACATATTAGTCGCTATTGAAAAAGTTTTAAAAAGATAACTTCCATCCTTTCCAGTTACTCAATTTCACTTGTATAGCAATACTCTCCTGCCTTTCTTTCCCACAACTTGCTAAAAAAACCCTGTATATGGCAGGAGAAGTAAATCTAGCGAAAAATATCAGTCCCAGAATTTGAGTAGGTATGATAGGAATTGCTGTCAGATTGTAGGCATTAGCAAACACTGTAGTAGTCATGCACAAAGAATCATCTGCTGTTCGGTGAGTGAATGGTACAAGGGTAGGAAAAAAAAACCAGAAAAACATCAGTAAGGTGCAGAGATTTGTAGAAGTGACACAGAGAAATATAGCTAGTCAAATCTCTTCCCTTAAAAGAATGTCTTATCTGCAGGCTATTTTTCAGAATTTCTTTTTTCAAAACAAATTGAATCATGTTATGGTACTAGAAAACCTAGACTTAAATTCCTGTCTTTTCCTAATAGTATCATAATTTAAGGACAATGAAAGAAAGCACAAAAAGAACAAAGTTATTTACAAGTCACAGACTAGTTGTGGCTAGTATGCAAAAGCATAAAAACAAGTCAGCAAAAATAATCAGCTCTATGCATCAGAGTGACAATATGCTGCCAAATATCCAAAATATGCATATTGTCAGTCATACTCAATTTTTGTACACTATAAATAGTGGCCTTAAAACCATCATTAAAATTAAAGCAGTGAAGAGCAGTGACAAGTGGTGTTTCTCTGGGTCTGTACTCTGTCAGGCACTGTTTAACACTGTCAGTGGCACGAACAGTGGGACCAAGTGCACTCTCATCAAGTTTGCTGGTGACACCAAGATGTGTGATGTGGTCAACACGCTGGAGGAAAGGGATGGGTCATCCAGAGGGATCTTGACAGGCTTGAGAAGTGGGTCTGTGAATCTCATGAAATTCAATAAGGCCAAGTGCAAGGTCCTGCCCCTGGGTCAGGGCAATCCCAAACATGGATACGAGCTGGGCAGAGAATGGATCCAGACTAGACGTGGGAGAAAGACTTGGGGGTGTTCGTGGATGAGATGATCCAGCAATGTGCACTTGCAGCCCAGAAAGCCAAGCGTATCTTGGGCTGCATCAAAAGAAATGTAACCAGCAGGTTGAGGGAGCTGATTCTCCCTCTCTTCTTTGCTCTTGTGAGACCCCACCTGGAGTACTGCATCCAGCTCTGGGACCTCCAACCGTTAGACATGGACCTGTGAAGAAGACCAGAGGTCTGGAGCACCATTCCCATGAGGAAAAGCTGAGAGAGTTGTGACTTTTCAGCCTGGAGAAGAGAAGGCTCTGGGGGGACATTACAGCAGCCTTCCAGTACCTCAAGTGGGCTTACAGGGGAACTGGAGAGAGACTTTTCACAAGGACACATATGGATAGGACAAGGGGAATGGCTTTAAGCTGAAGGACAGTCGGTTTACATTAGATATTAAGAAGAAATTCTTTACTATAATGGTGGGAACTCCCCATCCCTGGAAGTGTTCAAGGCCAGACTGGATGGCGCTTTAAGCAACCTCATCTAGTGGAATGTTCCCTGCCCATGTCAAGGGTGTTGGAACGAGAGGATCTTTAAGGTCCCTTCCAACTATGATTCTATGATTTGAATCTCTAAAATACCAGAAATTCTTTGTTTTCTACACTTAAAATTTAAGAATTTTCTTTAATTTCAGTCAGCAATATGGACTGGCACATATTATTAGTTACAACAGAGGGTAGTTGGGAAACTGAAGAGCTTGCTCAGTTTCCAACCAGCTTCTTTCACTACTGATTGCAAGCTATGTAGATATCCAGTAAGTTTATCTTCAATAAAAAGAATCATGAATTAATGAAATATATTTTTCTCTTAACCCTAATGACACAGGATTCAGTCTGTTCTCAGCACGTTGCACTGTCTACCAAAGCTGATTAAGGCTATTTTAAGCAGGCTAATCCTTCCCTCTCATGTGAACTGAGTCTAGAGTTTTAATGCAGCTATTGTACCATCAGAATAATCACTGCTGGAGGGTAGCCAGTGCTCTGTACATACTGAAATGTACTTTCTGTAAGTGAAAAAAGTAATTAAAAATGTAAAAGGGGTACCCTGATGGATGCAGTGTGATTAGATGTTTATGGTAAAAGAGATAGACAGAAGCTGGCTACACTAAGACATACTTTGCTTAAAAGCCTGAAAAATCAAGAAAAGAAACAATACAGAGCATTGGACTAGAATATACCATCTGAGTCACTAGAACCATTTGTCTTTATCTGGAGTAATTTCATTTAGAATTCCAATTCAGAAAGGTAAAAAATCGAGCATACTAGTTGGGAAGTTTGCCTCACATCCCAGCACTACAATGTTCTGGAATCTCATTTTTCTGGTGCTAACACTTACTTTATTTTATCAATACCGTCCTTTAGTTTAAGTAGTTATTGTTCTCTTTTATGTTCCTGCATATTTTCTCAACTCGATGTTACTTCCAGGAAATGGGGAGAGAAAAATCTTATACTTTGTAGTATTTCCTGCTAATTGGCATTCTTCAAAACAGACATAATATACAGTAAGGTCACTACAATGAGAAATTCCTGGGCACTGCAATTCATAAGACAGTTCAAGAACAGCATTTTTTTATGATCAAGTTGAAGATCAAAGAAACATCAGTGATAAGAAAAAACACTATCTTTTTTTTCTTGTGGGTCAAAGTTGATGTATTACTTTGTGTCTAAGATCTCTCCTGCATAAAACCAGTTGCTTATTGAAGCATCATGATTGCTTATTACTCTCAAAAAAAGCAGAGAATTTTCAATATAGATACCCTGACAGCTCTTTAATATTTAAGATTTACTGCTCCATTTCTTTCTTCTAGGTATACACAACAGCTTTTCTTTTAATTATTAGTGTGGGCATTGTTGCTCAGAGGCAGATGATGCAAAATGCTCTTTAGGGGAACAGCCTTGTGGCTTTAGAATTATAAACGGTTTTTACTGTGTCTTGTCTGGGATGTCAAAACCAGTGACAACAACATGACACATGTGAGAACAAGATTACCACTAACCCCTGGTTTTGGCAAATGATCTTTTTCAATTTTGGGGGGGCTTTTAATATTTTTTTTTTATTTTGTGTTGGCAAACTGTCCACTGTTTCACAAGGGTTCAGTGACTATTTGAAATGTAATCCACTGAACTTAAAAAATTATTTGTGCTTCAAGACTCTTATTTTCATCTGAAAATCATTCCCTGATTTGATTTTTATGGCTAGGAGCAATAAAGTATTTATTTAGGAGATGAATGATATTGAACTGCAGTGAGTGAATGAAATTACAGCAAAATCTGCAGTGATCAGGAACATGGTATTTTCTCTTTTTTCATTGTTTCTTAATTTTCCCCTAACAAGTTAAATAACTTGAAATATCTTTGCCTTATCTATATAGGTCCTTCCCTAACAATTACTGGGACAAATTTGTAAAACGGAAGGTAGGCTTTTTATATTTCTATTATGTTAAGTCATAGCAATAATTGACTATTTGGTTAATTTGGATATCTGTGTGATATTCTCCTGCACACATAAATATACAAATAACTGAGAACTGAAATTTGTTTTATGGAAGCCATTGTTGTGTTAAATGTCTTTTTTAACAGGCAGCTGCAGCGTAGGTGGGAAGAGGGAGGAAGACAGAAGGCTGTAGTTTCCTTCCTAGACTCAGATATTTGAAATAACTTTGTACTGTCAGTCAGCCAGCAGGTCTAATTTACAGTCATTGTCATCTTTAGGATACAAAGCCCCCTCATCCCCCTAAAAAAGAAAAACATGCCAGCTTAAATGACAGCAAATTATACATAAGCTTTCAGATAATAGCCTTTAATGCTTCTATTTTTCTTTTTCATGCTCCCCCCCCCACCTGGTTTCCTGGGAGTTCTGACTGTTCTAGTAGTGTTAATTGTGAAAGACCTTTTCTTTTTTAATTCCTGACAACTACTGGCCTAAAGTAGGGTGAATGTCACAAAGGACCTTCTCTGAGAAAAATCTTCTCTTCTTCCATTTTTAGGTTATTAACAAGTACGGAGACTTATATGGAGCAGAGCGCATTGCAGAACTTTTGGGTTTGGACAAAAGTGCCCTTGATTTTAGTCCAGTGGAAGAGAGCGAACCAGAAGAGGCATCTCTTGTATCATGGTATGACTTCTGACCTTCACAGACAAGTTATGTGTTGGTATAACTTCACCATCAAAGATAAAAATGGATTTTATATTGAAACCGTAGTGATGTTTTCCTCAGCATGGAAAATTCAAACGGAGAAGTATTCCTAGTGTGGAAGTAAACTTAAAAAGCTTTTTGTTCATTCTAAAACACACTTGTGTTATAAAAGGAAGAAAAAAATCCATGAGTTTATGCTGATTTATACAGGTGGGCACTCTTTTACTTTAAACAATAATTAATGCAGCATTTAAAATTTTTACAACAGAGTTTATAAACCAAAGGACAGAAAAAGTAATGATAAAAAATATTGTAACAGGGAAGGGTGGAAAAAACAGGGGAAAAAACAGGTTCGAGGGATCCTGGTACGTGAATAAACCAAACACCATTGCTAGTTGGCAAAACAATAGCTATTTATTAGGAAAAAAGGTGGCAAACAGGGGAAAAAGGTGAATAAAGACAGGCGCCTGAGAGAAAAGGATTAGGGCGGAGGAAAAAGTGCATAAAAGACCCTAGGAAGAAGGCTCCCCCCCATACTCACCCAGGTGTCACCTGTAAGCAAGTCTTACCCATCCTAACCAATAATGAGGTCTCTCTGTAGCAGCTGCGTGTCCCGGAGGGGTGGCAGGCTCCCACTTCAAGCAGGCGTCCCCGCTGAAAGCAACTTGGTCCATCGTGAAGAGCCGGCCCCCTCCAGGCACGAGTCTGCCTTTTTAAAGTTTATTGAGAGCACCTGCCCCGGGGAGGTGTGGCCAGCACCGCCCCGCCAGGGGCTCTCAATCCCACCCTCTTGGTTATGTAAGTGCACCCCTCATGCGCCTGCGTGAGCACCTTGGAAATCCCCTCACGCAGGCGCAGTGAATTGGGGGGGGTCTTCCCAATTGAGGCTGGGGGAGGCCTTCATCACCTTCCTCATCACTTTGTCCTCCAACTGCCCTTGACGAGCAATCGACCAATCACAACAGACCAATTAAAACAGTTCGTACAGAAGTTCTCCCTCCAAGGCCAAATCCACTGCTCTATCAGTAGACTTGGCAGGCGAAAACATAAACTTTCGCAGGTGGCTAGGGACAAACACAGACCAAAAAATAACATCCCAACTTCGCCCCGATACAAATATGTAGATTCCAGGTGTCTAGAAAAAATTCATAGATGTTTTCCTGACTTAATCTGTCAGTGAAGACAAGTGTATGAAAGTGTCCCAGTCTCAAGTGATTCAGGCTCCTACAAGAGTTTGGTTTCCTTGATATTTAAGACACACAAGAAAGATTTCCCTTTGCATGCCATCTAATGGCTAATAAAATATTTAGAATCTTGCAGAAGGCATTAGCTTTTCTCTTGGTTATTCTGCCAACATTTTACACTAGACAGACCACTTACCTCTCAAATTCAAGGGTCTGGGTTCCAGATGTCACTATTTTTGACATACATTCTAGTTTTTTAAGTCTGGAATATGGCAGTGTCACTCCTACTGAAATTGTTTCACCAGTTTCAGTGGTTTAGAAACTCTTTATAGGTGCTCAGAAGTAATGAATACTCTGAAAAATGAAGCACCTGCCTCACTCTAAAAAAATGAACTGTTAAAGTACATCACCACCTTCAGAAACATGTGAAGTGCTAAACCTAGTTTGCTGTTTATAAACACAGAATTCAATACTTAATTTTGACATTTTTGTATTTCAAAAATTTTGTATTTCCTAGGTTAAGCTCCATTGATACAAAGTACCACATTTGGAAGCTTGGAGTTGTCTTCACTGATAATGTGAGTATTTTAGCCTAGAATAATATGCTTTGATTGACTCTAAACACGATTCTATGTTTTCCACTATGTGCTTTTATTTTAAACAACCATACATAAATAACATTCCATTAGAGAGCGATTTTAAAATATTTTTTTTCTGTTATGTCAGAGTTTTCTTTTTGATTCTAAAGGGCAGTATGCATCTCCACATCATTGATACAATGTCAGCATTTTGGAAGTTAATGGTACATTCATTTAATTTTGTAGAAATCAACCTAGCAACCAAAGGTGTCTTTTCTAAAATCAAGCACAGTTTACAAAAAGTTATCCTTTTTCATACTTGAATCATGTGTTTGACATGGCTGACATTCTTTTCTTTCAAACCTTCTCCTTTGAAAGGACCACGTTTATACTAAAATTCCCTTTTTTTTTTTTTTTTTTGTGAATCCTCTTTTTGCATCCTCTTGAGCAAACAAAAAAGGCAGCCGAAGTAAATCAAGTGAAGATGTATAAATTCCTTGTCCACTAAAATACACTGAGCCATTGTTCTTCAATATAAGCTTTGATGTCAAAGTGGCTTCAGGTTCACTGCTTGTTAAAAGAATAAGCTGTGTTATGTGCCTTAGGTTTTCTGGGTAGTATAGTGCATTATTTATTAAATTAATGGTTTCAAAGGTAGCTCAATAATTATTAAGATAGAGATTGATGTTACTTGCCCATACCAGTGACAGTGGGCAAATCTCTTTCATTTAGCATCAAGGAGCGATCGTGGGGAGTATTCTCACTAGCATGAAGAATCTACACACACACACACACAAATTTAGGAGTGCTAGAAATCCCTGGTGTTAAAAAGTGGGACTGAGCTTTTAGAATATAAAGTGATTGACTGGAAGTCATATTTTTCTAGGCTAGTCATGCTAGCTGAGCAGAGCACCATTTATCTTTAAGTTATTAGTACTACCACTCATTGGTTCCTCTATCTGGAAATATTTGCCTTCCACATCCCTGCCAGTGCCAGTTGCTGTCAGGATACACATGCTTTTCACATCCTCATGATGTTTAGTTTTGGAGTTGAGCGAGGCTGGTCTCAGCATTCTTCAACAGCAAAAGCAGCATGACGTCCTCCTCTACCACTGGTAATTTTCACAAGTAGGGTGAAGTTTGAGCTTTTTCACCCCTACATAGGCAGTGTCCTGCTACAACAATGTAAGCGACTTTAAAAAAGCTATATTCTGGATCCAATAATGCACATTAGCACCTGCTAACTAACACTCTGCCACTTTTCACTTTCTCTGCAGTCATTTTTATACTTAGCTTGGTACACAACTATGTCTATCCTTGGGCACTACAACAACTTCTTCTTTGCTGCTCATCTGCTGGATATTGCTATGGGTTTTAAGACATTGCGAACTATTTTGTCTTCAGTCACTCACAATGGCAAACAGGTTAGTGCTACATGCAAAGGTTTGAAATTTTGTAAAAGTACTGGAAAAAATTTGTTGTACATAGGAAATATCAAAATGCAATCCATTTTCACAGTCACAGATTTTGATTACGATTGGATTAAAGAATAGATCACATCATGGCTTCCGCAGCACACTTAATAAGTTAAATCCTATGAAATGATAATAATCTATACCCACCAAGCACAGATAGGTAAAGACGTTTCGTACACAACAGAAATTACATAATTTTAGAAAAATACAAGAATATGAATTACCTAACCAGCTCCTTCTATATGCTCAATGATGAACTGATTGGTGATAAATAACAGGAATTCCCAAATTCTCCTTAGCTACAGCAGTAATAACGACCTGGCTGCTGAAATTTCAATACTTACCTAGTAAGAATGTCCTCAAAGGTGTGGGCAGTCTGCACCGTGGAGTACATTTATGTGTCACTTTGTCATGCAAAAATCAGATTAATAAAATGTACTTCCAAAAGTACATTTTGTTGAAATTTGTGCAGGTAATCATTCTCTGATCTCTGAGGACTCTATATTCCTAGCTAGCATAACAAAACCCAAGCTTTACAGTTACTTTTTAATTTACATTTAGGAAATCCAACATAACTTCCCCAAAGTTTAATTTCAAACATACACATTCCATTCCTTCTCAAATGCAGTAACATATATTCTAAGCCCACTCTTACACCCTGCTATGCTTGTCAAAACATTTTAAATTACATGATGTTTTGGAAGAGGCATAAAAATATCCCCATACAATGTGATGATGTGTATCATCACAAAAACAAATTAAATCTCTGGTTTTATTCCTTTCATTTTACTTCAGGATGACCAAAATCATATTACTTTTAATATAATGCTTGATATATTTTCTTTATGAGTTTTTTTAAAATGTAATAGTCAAAACTGAGCACAGTTGACAAAACTGTATCAACTCAAGACCATGGCTTTCACTTAAATTCTTAATAAGCAAAGATTAGTTTTTCTAATCCTGTTGCTTTTCTTGCTAGTAGATAGGAACATTGAAAGACAGCTGCAGATTCCTGAATTGAAATGTTCCCTTTGAGAGCATACTTACAGATCTGCTCAAAGTGATAAATTATGAGCTTGTCGTTCAATACTCTCATGTTTCTTTTAGAAGAGTAATACCAGTTATTGCATTTTTTAAAATACATAGCTTTCAGTAACTCCTCTCCAGAGCCGTATCTTCTAACACCAACTCCAATAAACAATATAATCTAGTCTCATTAACTGCTGAACATTTTCACCTAAGGGTTTTATTTGCTTAAAAGCAGGACTTGGAAATTAATTACACTTTGGTTATCTAAAAAATTTTCCATCCGCTTTATCAATGGATTGCTAACCAGCTTTGGAACAGAAAACAGACTATGATAAGTCATTGTAAGTCTCAGTAAGTCCTAGTTGACTTATAGTCCAAATTATAGAAAGGGGTTCATTTTAAACATTTAATTTTTACTGTATATCCAGTGTTTCAATTACTAAATTTAACTTTTAAACTAAACATTGCTTCAATGATACACAGTTTGCATGCATATAGCTCAGAATTATGGAAACAACTCCAGTCTCTTGATACTGTTTTTCCCTTTGATTTTCATGAGAGCAGGGAAAAGTAACAGCTCCATGGTGATCCAAGCAACAGGGAGACTTCAAAGCTATCGTAACTGCTATCTTTAGTTTTTGGGAAAGGTACAATATGATCCATTTTCAATATTTAAGGCAATACATCAAGCTAGCATTTCTCTTCTGACAAAATGAAATTGAAACCTACTTTCATGTCATGTCTCCACACACAGCTTGTTCTTACTGTGGGACTCCTCGCTGTAGTAGTGTACCTTTACACTGTTGTGGCATTCAACTTCTTCCGCAAATTCTACAACAAAAGTGAAGATGAAGATGAACCAGACATGAAATGTGATGACATGATGACGGTAACTAAAACATCACTTGCATGCTTCAAATGTCATCCTGAATTTTCAAATGCATACTTAAAATAGAATGATAAGCAAGGATGGATGTTTTTGATGTTAAATCCAGGGGTCTCTTCTTCTTGATATATGTAATTTTGAAAATATGAATTGTCTTAAAATTCCCTCTGCATTCTCCAGTGGTCTAAACAAAACAGCAAATAGATGACATATAGGAAGATATTCTGGATTTTTCTCCTAAATACTATACTACATGATTTGCTGCAATGCTTTTATAGGTGAGGATGGCAAACCCTCGAAGTATGTGGAAGAAATTTCTTGACAAACTAGTCAGATCTGGAAAAAGATGCTGTGTTGTCACAACACAAATAAACCCCATTTGTTCCCAATGCTTGCAAGTGGACAAGCTCTTCCTGGCCTTATTTAGATTATATGCATTATATGATGTTATTAGCACTAGTTATAAAAGCCTGCTCCAAAATTACAATTAGTAATTTAGTTATTAATTAAGAAGTCAAGGATGAGAAAGTGGAAATTACAAATTATTATGGGTGATGATCTTATGCTACCAATTTACCATCTGATTTCTACCCATTGCCACTGAATGTTATTTATGTAATAATAAAATATATTCTACAGATGGTATGAAGAGGATTTGATTTTCTCATTGCATACAGAAACACAAATTCAGGTATCACAAATGTAATATTCTGAATTTGTGGCCAGCTGATTTCTTCCATGAAATAGTAACTCTCTGCCCTGTGTTATACACCAAAGATAGAATAAAATACCTCAGAACAGAGGTGTATAATAGACTTCACAGAATGATCTTCCCCATTCCTGAACTTTCTTTTAAATACTCAGTGTGAGTCAGACATGTAAATTACAGAAATTATGAAAACTGCCCAAACTGGTCCCTTTGTGAGCTGGATACAATGGTCTGGTCATAAAATAGGTGTAGGAGTAATTGGAATAATGAAACCATATTACATTTTAAACCACTCTCCTAAGTGCAGTAAATCAATTCCAAGTTACATTTTTAAGTATGATTAGACTGGTACCAGCGTCTTATGTCAACAGTAAAACTGCATTATAAAAATGGATGTATAGTTCTGTTTAGTGTTTGCTTATGTCTGGTTTTACACTGGTTATTTAATACCCACTGCCATCTAATGTGACTTTAGAAAACTGGCTGGGCTTAGAGATTTAAGTTGTTTTTAGGCCACAATGTGTGGCAGAAGGTGATTACAAGATTCTGTAGCCAATTCATACAGGAACATCAGTAGTATATCACTCCTGAAGAAGATTCCATTCTAATATACTTTCACAGCTTAAATATACAGATTTTTAAAGATTTTTCCATTAAGATTTATATGTTCTAAAAATATGACACAGAGTAACATTTTTGTAAAGTTATTTTTTCTGCACTGAACTGAGCACAGGCTGTTTCACATATCACAACTAATTTCCAATATATTAAACTAGACACCTAGTATTGCAAAATTAAATTATCCAGAAACCACCTAAATACTTTTGTGAATATGTCACTATTTCTTTTATGGCAATATTTTCCCACATTTCTAAACTTCATTGCAAGACTTTAGAAGATGTCCTCTGCATACTCAGAGCAAAGTAGAACATTAGGAATCAATTTAAGGAGTAGAATATAGCTGAATACAGTAAATAATACAAGAAAGATGCTCCCAAATGGTCTCAGTCTGAACATAAGACCCAGGGAGTGAGGAGTGGGTAACAGCTGATGCTGACTCCTGCTCTTAGTGTACCTGAAGGTGGAATCACATTAGGTAAGACAGGAACAGATTTTTGGTGCACTGTGTGTGATACATGAGGAATGATATTATGTGTTCTTTGTAACTATTCTTTGTTACTATAACTTGTGAAGAGAATTAGCAGAGCAGAATAATTAAAAAAAAAAAAAAAGAAAAAAAACTCAAGAGTAATTCATGGTAAATATATTTGCAAATCTTCCTCTCTTTTTTAGTGTTACCTGTTCCACATGTATGTGGGTGTAAGAGCTGGTGGTGGCATTGGAGATGAAATTGAGGATCCTGCTGGAGACCCTTATGAAATGTATCGAATTGTCTTTGACATCACATTTTTCTTCTTTGTCATTGTTATCCTACTGGCCATTATTCAAGGTAACATCACTTACCTTAGTAGAGACTGTTCAAAATTAATTTAATGAAGCTCAGCAATGTAAACCATATTATGTTTGAGGTAAATTTAGCAGTATAGCTATAAAGACTTATTTCTGATCTGATAAAATCATTAATTTTGAAAGTAATAATTTTAGACTTAATTCATAAATAATGCCTTGTCCCAAGTACTGCACAAAGTCTAAGCACAAGATGTGTAACCTCAGTTAAAGGTCACAGATGATGCAGGTTGTGCAAGATCACTGTTCTTCCTATAATTACCATTTAAACTTGGAGAGGCTTGCTGAAGACTTTCAGCTTGGAACCGCTACAGCTGGCTGGGGAATGGAGACTTTCCCCTTGAAAAGGGTAAATGACATGAAGAAAGTCACCATGGCCACACAACCATTCCTCCTTTCTTTAGAGGATGATTTGTAGGGTTAATTGGTTTGCAGTTTTGGTTCACAGTGAACGAGACCTCTCCTCAGTGACAGTCAGCATTCAACATTCATTGCATGAACTGACCTCAGGCTGTTAGGAAAACACCCATCTGGTGGCAAAGAAAAAATGTATCGCATGTCACAGTCCTCAGAATGATCCGATTCTAATCCTAATACGTTGGAAGTGCAAGAGTAATGCTTCAAATGCGAAGCAGCCTCAGAAACTGGCCAAGGGGGGCTCTGGGAGCAGAGCTGTCTTTGTTGAACAAGAGTTGGGATACAAGAGTTTCATGAGTAAAGGAGTGAAAATTGATTTCATTCATGGGACAAAAGAGATGAGCTTATGGAAGGTTAAATTGACTGTAATAAAGGACAGAAAAGCCTTTTCACTTTCAAGATTGTACCTCCATGTAATAGGAATTCTTACTGCTGGGAGTGCAGTATAAAAAAACATTGGATGTCTGGAAATTGATAGATTGTAACTTGAATTGTTCAACCTAGACATAAGTACAGTAAACTCTAGACAGTGGAGGACTGACATTATTTTCAATATGAATATTGCTCAGTACCAAACTGTTGCTATTTTTCAATTTGAAATAGGTCTGATTATTGATGCTTTTGGTGAATTAAGAGACCAGCAAGAACAAGTGAGGGAAGACATGGAGGTAGGAAGCACATTACATTTTTCATTACTCTCATTCATCTAGATTATCACCAATTAAAATAGTGTTTGAGTTAAAATTCATCTGTAACCACAACTTGTGTTTTCAGACCAAATGTTTTATTTGTGGAATCGGCAATGACTATTTTGACACAACCCCACATGGCTTTGAAACACATACTTTGCAAGAACACAACTTGGCGAACTATCTGTAAGTACATATTACAGCTGGAATTGTAGTAAAATTTTTCAGGTCTAGAGTAATTTAGGTGCACACATTGCTGAAAGTTCCAAGACGGAATTCTGTAGAACTGAGGAATATCTCCTGTCCTTTCTGGTCTCCCCTCCTCTACTCCACACTGCTGGTGATCTTTGAAGTGCTTACCTTACACATCAGTTACCTTAGTAGAATGAGACTGGAAGGCAGACCAACTTCTTATTCTGCTGGAAGGAAACCCAGATATGTGGAAACATGGGGGACAACAGTTTAATGAGTTGCTTTAGTCTGGAAGTTTTGGTTGTGCCTTCTGGGGGCTTGGTAACACTGATGAGACCATTGAAAATTGGCCTTGATTTGACAAAAAAAACCCAAAACAAAACAAAGCAAAAAAAGGTATTTTTTGAAGGTTATTGAAAGATAACCGCCAGTAAATAAATAACTACTCTGATCATAGTTCTTTAGTGAGAGTGAAGCTCTTCAAACCTTGAAGCAATCAGGAGTTGTAAATGTTTAGGCTATTGCCCAGACTACCAAGACAGTGCTTTTCCACTTTCATTAGCAAATATAGAGCAGACCAAAGAGGATATTTAAAAAGTTAATTTGGTGGCATTAGTTACTAATACAACGAAGATAATTACATGAGCACTGTGCCAGCAAAACCAAAGGAGCTGAGCTGGTGGACTCTTACAGCAGACCGACTTTGCAACACTGTATCTGAACTTTTTAAATTAAAAAAAAAAAAGAAAGTGTGCCTCTTGGAGTGGAGGCTGCCTTATTCTTTGCACAGCAACTGACATTGGCAAAATCAATTGCCTTACATGATGTAAATTTCCATTAACATCCATGGTTTTACAGTCTACAACCACCAAGCTTTTCTGACTATGTTGAACTGCTTAACTGGTACATGGGAACCTCTAATTCACAGTAAATTGAAAGCGACCATTTCCTTAATATTAGAACACATAGCGAACGATCTTTTTACCCAGGTTGCCCTTTAATTAGACAACTGTTAAAGTCAGCGTACTTTCCTTTCTTCACAACAAAAGCACATAGTAAATCTAATTCCAAATGCACTGCATCCAAACTGTCCAACCAAGAGCTGTGTTACCTGTAAACAGACCTTAGTTAGTGCTCTACAGTCCTCCTTAATTAGTTCAAGCTTTCAACATCTGACAGAGCATAGGTGTTAGAGAAGGAGAGGCTCAGCTTACCAACTGTATGGCATGCATGTTTGGAATTCCTGGTGCAGCTCAGTATTTACCACTTTTCTCACATAGTAGCCATCGTAACTTTTTCCAAGGTGAGATGTTGGAGCATACGTGCATAGGATTTGGCATATGCCTAATTCAGGTATTGCTCCTCACACTGAAATGAATAAGATGCTAAGCCGTATTTTTCTACTTCTACAGATTTTTTTATCTGTTAGCACTTCCACAGGAGATATGCTTCAGGACATAATTTTATCCCTTAAAACAGGCACTTTACATGTCTAGCAGTGTCATTGCTTATAGTGTGAGGCAAGCTTCCTCAAACACACTCCAGGCTACAAACGGTCAGGCAGAGATGTTATGTTTCCTGCATTAATACCTGCTTCATGTGCTTGTTTCAGGTTCTTCTTAATGTATCTAATTAACAAGGATGAAACTGAGCATACTGGCCAGGTGAGTAGAAAATAAAACTTAATGGTTTTTCTTATCTTTAAACATTTTTATCTTCTTGAGCCCTGTAGCTGTGTACCACCAGGTGGAACTGATGTACCATTGAGGACTGTGGATGATGCCACCCTCAAAGGGTCTACTGCCAGTGAAAGAAAAGAAGGGTTAAAACAAAACCAGAGGGGGGTGGGGCGCTGCAGTGTGCTATTTTACTGAGCAGTGAACGCTGTCAGAAGTCAGGTACTAGTAATGTTACTGTCATCTTTGAAATGAAAAGCTCAAATGTACCAGTTACAGTTTATTCCCAAAAGATTTAGGCAGTTAAGGTACTATTTCTACAGTAAAAATCCATACATATGTGTAGATAGATAGGTATATGGGTGTCTGTATGTTTAGCATTGTTAAGCCTAAATGTAAATAAATAAGAAAATAAATAGGATTTAATTATATCTTATCTCTAATAAGAAGTTGTTAGGCATAGAGTACAAAAGTACCTTTGTTTTCCAAACAATGCAAACCACATTTTATATATACAGATTGTGAATAGGTTTGTTCTGATATAACTGGACTGATTAATTTACACTTACGTATTTTACTAATAGATTTAAATTTCAGTAGTACTGAATCAGGAAAAGTGCAGATAAAACTTTTACAAACATTCTTCAGTTATGATCTTCAGAGTTCCAGTGCCTTTACAGTTCTATTCCATGGAAATAGGCACAGTATGTGGTTATTTTTAAAAATTTTTCTATGGCACTAACTGTATGCTGACTGTTAAAATAAATACTCTTTCTCATTTTCAGGAGTCATTTGTGTGGAAGATGTACCAAGAAAGATGTTGGGATTTTTTCCCAGCAGGGGACTGCTTTCGAAAACAGTATGAGGATCAACTTGGCTAATATCACAAAAAAAATTATTTATTCATGAACTATTAAGATAAAAAAAAAAGAAATCTATTCTTTTCATGGTGCAATTTCACAGCTTGTATTTGCTTTAAATGTCTTTAAACTTCAAGACACACATAAAATTTGACACTATTTCAGAGGCTTTTTGTACCTACCACATGTGAAACAGGTCTTTTGTTGGAATTTTAATTAGAAAAGAGAAAACTATGCCTGATTAACTTAAGCCTTCCAGTTCAAACATGGCCTAAAATTATAACAACTTTTTAACCACATCATTAACCTGGTGTTTGGCAGTAAGTTGAAAGGGCTAAAAGGCATCTTAATTGCACATTTGACATTGAAGAACTTGAACATCAGAGGCCATGCCTCAGAAAAAATAGTTCAGCTAACTGCTGTCCAGTTTTTCCCCACAGTATTTGCTAGTGAATGTATTAAGATACAGTTTGAAAAGCTTTAAGCAGTTAAAAAGAAATCATTTTCAAACATTCTGTCAACCTTGAAACATTAAAGTGCCTTAAAACCTCTGTAGACATAGCTATGCAAACTTTTTATGTTAATGTTCTAGATGAACAAACCCATTAACTGTATTGCTTTTCTGTCTTTCTGTATCAAATTACACTTGAAGTTAGTTAATATACTACCTTCAATAACAGCTTATTAGATGCTGCTGTTAAAAGACATAACACTGTATCAAAATGAACACAGTTTAAATCTTAGGCCAAAATAAAACAATGCTCTACAGTCACCTGCAAGTAGAAGTTGTTAGGATTATGCATTCTTTTTTCTTCTAATAAAAGTGCCCACTGCAATAAAGTATTATAAACCAAATATTACCGTTGCTGTCATCTTTGCCATTTTTCTACAATATGGATTTGTGTGAGAATGGTGACTAAAAACACATGTATTCACTGTTCAGTCATGGCTTTATTTTAAGGACTACATAGAGCAAGTACAAGCTGCAATAACTGTTCTCTTAGCCTGCTTCTTTAGCAAAGAAAATTCCAATTTCATCACAAATTTTAGACCTTTTTAATAATTTTATTAGTCTTCGACAATTTTCAATCCCACCTAAATAATTTTGGTTGCAAAAAATTTTAGAAGCCAGCATACTGGTACACTGAACAAGGTGAAACAGAGAAAGGAAATAAAAAGATAAAGAAAAGTTCAACTTTTTATGTAATGTTTGCTATATTCAATTATTCACATGAGGAAATTTGAGCTTCAGGAGATCATGCTGTCCAGCCAATCTTCAAGCTCTTCCTCAGTAACATCTTTAGATGTACTTTGCTGTTGCTGTGATGAGGTACTCTTCTCTTCAGGCATATCTACTTTCAAAGGGTCTAGAAAAGTGAAAAGAACAGGCTTGATAATCTGGAAACAATATTATATCAGCTTTTTTCCTGGGTCATTTTGCTTTTTAATACACAACTGATTGCATTTAAACACAATCTCTCTTTCTTGAAGAACAGCAAATCATATTCCAAAAATAGTTTCCATGCTAAACTTACTTTTATAAAATCAATGCTAGAAAAGTTTAAAAATAGCATTTATGACAAGCCATTGGAAATAACTGTCAATTCTTCTGTATACTATTAGTACAGTCAACTAAGGACTGATAATGTTACAATAAAATTCTCTAGCAGTACACTACTTATTTTTTTTAATTTAAAATTTTGCTGAATCATAAGCCCAATGCTGTTTTGCAGAAGAATTTCTTTTAATGCTTAAAGTGTACTGACAATGGTGAAACTTTAGTTCATGAGGATTTAAAACTGAAAATGAACAAAAGGGTCAGAACACAGCACCAGATAAATGAAATGCAGTATTAAAGAGATGATGACAGCAGTACTGTTGAGTGGCTAATCAAGAATTCCAAAACAGAGAGCAGTGGAAATTAAATAAGAGCACGCTGGGGAGAAAACTTACCACTTTCCTTACAATCCATTTTCAAATCTTTCTCAGTTGATATGTTGTAGGATAATGTGCCTGACACAGGTCTGTTTCTTATACTCATGGGAGCCTCTAGATTCAGGAGAAGATCCAGTTCTTCATCCAAATGGTCAGTCTCTTGCTTTGATAGTGGGTGGATTCTCTGAAATGGTTCTCCTGCATTTGCCTTAGAGCCATTTTTACTTCCAGGCTCTGATGTAACAACAGAATTACCAACAAGAGGGGAGACCAATACGGTGTCACTTTGAGCTGGAGACTGTCGGAACAGCTGATCTCTTCTCTTGACATCTTCAAAAATTTTAGATTTCATCTGTGGGAGCTCTACAGGTGTTGATGCCTAAGAGTATAAGAAAGGACTTGAGTCTTTATAATGATTATTATCTAATTTTATTATTCTGTCTAATTTGGATTGTAATTCATACTTCCTATATTTGATCACTTCCGAAGGTACAGTGAACTTGAGCAGAATTCAATTCAGAAGTGAAAGTAAAGTTATCTGGATGATACTTTTACAGAAGCAAATGCAAAATACAAACTCCTTTTATCCCTTATTACAGAATATGAGATGGTATGCTAAATCAGCAAGTTCCATTGTTTCACAAATACTCATAGAATCATCAAATAGTTTGGTTTGGAAAGGACCTTAAAGATCCTCTTGTTCCAACACCCTTGACATGGGCAGGGACACCTTCTACTAGACCAGGTTGCTCAAAGCCCCATCCAACCTGGCCCTGAACACTTCCAGGGATGGGGAGAACACAGCTTCTCGGGGAAAGCTGTTCCAGTGTCTCACCACTGTGACCGTAAAGAACTTCTTCCTAATATCTAATCTAAACCTACCCTCCTTCAGCTTAAAGCCATTTCCCCTTTGTCCTATCCATACATGTCTTTTTGAAAAGTCTCTCTCCAGCTATCTTGTAGGCCCACTAAAGGTACTGGAAAGCTGCTATAAGGTCTTCCCACAGCTTTTTCTTCTGCAGGCTGAACAGTCCCAACTCTCTTAGCCTGTCTTCAGGCTCCAGCCCTGTGATCAATTTAGTGGTCCCCCTCAGGACTCACTCTAACAGATCCATGTCTTTCCCTGCTGGGGGCCCCAGAGCTGGATGCAGTACTCCAGGTGGGGTCTCATAAGAGCAAAGTAGAGAGGGAGAATCAGCTCCCTCAACCTGCTGGTCAGGTCTCCTTTGAAACATGGTGCGCATTGCAGAGTCATGTTGAGTTTCTTGTCCACAAACACCCCCAATTCCTTCTCCTTGGGGCTGGTCTCAATCCATTCTCTGCCCAGCTTGTATCCATGTTTGGGATTGCCCTGACCCAGGGGCAGGACCTTGCACTTGGCCTTGTTGAATTTCATGAGGTTCAAAGACCCACCCCTCAAGCCTGTCAAGATCCCTCTGGATGGCCCATCCCTTCCCTCCAGCGTGTCGAACACATCACACATCTTGGTGTCACCAGCAAACTTGCTGAGGGTTCGCTCGGTCCCATTGTGCATGTCACTGACAAAGATGTTAAACAGTGCTGGTCCCAATAGTGACCCCTGAGGAACACCATTTGTCACTGATCTCTGCTTGGACATGAGCTGTTGACCACAACTCTTTGTGTATGACCATCCAGCCAATTTTTTTTATCCACTGAGTGGTCCATGTACAAAATCCATGTCTCTCCAGTTTAGAGACAAAGATGTAGTGCGGGACAGTGTTAAATGCTTTGCACTTCCTGGAAAATTACTTTTCCTTAATTCTTCTGTAATGAAATCCCATCAATACTCTGAATTTTGGAATGACTGGAATTTGGCTAAAAACATCATGTTAGGTCATCCCTCCAAAATTCTAGTCTTGAACAAAACCATACTACAGGTTGCTGAAAATCAATTAGCCAGTGTTATAGTATATAGCCATATATTTTGAAGAATGAAACTAAACTGTAAAACATTGTCAAACAGTGAAACCAGAAATGGCAACTCATTATTTAACTGTGTAACAGATTCAGCTTTTATCAGGATGCCCTAGTGTTGATAACACTGCAGCATAACTGATGACCACATCCCTGGTCAGAATGACAAGACAAAGATTAAATGCCATAACAAACAATTTATAACCCTGAAAAAAGTTAGAGACCATGACTAGAACTCCTAAAAAGAAAACTGTATGTGAAAGTAACATTTATTTGCAGATTCCCTTAGCCATCACATCTGCAGACATACCTGAGCTGCTTTAACAAAGAGCATAGTGTCAGCTGAAGAAGCACTTCATGCAACCCCAAACAGACCCTTCTATAAGGGTCACGTTTTTCCTTGCTTGAGCAGATGGATCTTAAGAATTTTGGTTTTATATTTAACTCTCATTGGCTCTTTTGCGCTTACATTAATATTTTCTTTTTCACAATCTGAAGAAATATTTTTTAATAATATTGTTGCTTCCCCCTGCCACTGGAGCATAAATAGTATTTTCTTCACCAGTATGATTGAGAGTTCTACCTGTTCTAACACTGATGTAACACCAATTCATGTAAAAAAACATGTATGTTGATATTAGTTATGCAGAACATTAAATCACAATTAAAGTAATTAACAGGAAAGAATGTGAAAACACTTTCAAAATTTTGGTACAACTAAAACCAGCTGCTAACAAAAGAAAAAAATACAAAAATAGTGCAATCATTGCATGTCAAACACTCTGATACCTGACTTCAAATCTAATATGCTGCACATTCAACCATTTTGTTTAAAGCCAAGTAAGCACAAAAAATGTGCTGATAGAGGGGTATCCTGCATTACATGCCACTTGACATGCCAGTCTAACAGAATATATTTACTTACACTGTACTTACGTTTGAAGACTAATCATTCTTGCATAGATTTTTCTCTTAAAATATTTGCATTTCCTAGTGTTAATTCACAGCATTACCTGTACAAGGTCAGCAGCTACATTCAATTTCAGATGTAGAGGCAATTCCTGAAGGGCCTGGACCAAAGACTGGCAGTCAACAGAAAGTGCAGAGAACTGAAATGTAATTTAACACACAGTATACTTGTAAATAAAAAAACCAAACACAAAAAGAACACAAACAAAAAAATCTAATAATTTTAATCTGTTACATTCCCCTGTTCCACTTATTTGAGGAATCTGGAAAACAATCTATAGAAATACACAAATTAATAGTTTAAATTACACTTGTATGGAGCAGTTTGGCTAAATTACCATATAAACACTTACACTGCAAATAATAACTTACAGCTAAAAAACAAGCTGTAAACTAAATACTCCTTAGACAATGCCTTGAAAGTCCAAAATTGGAAATAGTTCAGAATAGTTCAGTCATTCTTATGACAACGTCATAAGAAGCTTTTCCAACTAAAACATGCTTTAAACTGTGAAGCTTTCATGCGGTTTGAAATGACATTCTTTAGTGAGTTGCTACTATTTTCTAAGCAATCAACCCCGAGCTCCTGTGTAGCTATATTGTTTTTAATGGCTAAACAGGGGCCTTTTTATAGTTCCACATTTTTAAAAATGTTTTGATACTTACAAAAGCAACAAAGTATATAGTTACAAACACTTCTACAATTATATTCAATTATACTGCTGCTAAATTACAACTTATTACTGTTACAGTTACTGAAGCTCCATTTTCTCTTGACCCCTTTTTAAAAACAGATTTACACAAAATGAACCAGCAATATTTGACATTTTTACATAACAACCCGGACTTCAGTAATCTTAAACAGATTTCAAGTTCACAGTATAGAAGAACATTCTGAGCACATTCACTGTTGATGAAAAAATGATTTGATATCCATCCTGTATTTTAAAATCTGACAACAAAATGCTTAGGTTCAGTCTAGACTCTCATTTTCATGGAAGCAGAGAAGCAGCTTCCAAATCTCACTTAAAGGGATAAAATCTTGTCCTTCTCAATATGACGTAGACTGGCACAGACATTTAGAAGTCCAAATACTCATAAATTAGGAGAGAGTGTTTTCTGCCATATCATAAGAGAGTTGTCAAAGAAATTCACACTGCTTCCAAAAGCCAGTCACTAGGATGGCTTTTGACATTTGCATGCCTAGCAAAAATAAATCAAAGACATAGTGTGTTCTGACAGTATACTTGCAAAATTAAAATAAATTAAAAAAAGAAGTAATGCAGTTGATTTAACAGTTTCTTTTATCCAAATTCTGGTTCTGGTATCCAGTAATAAGACTGAAAGGATCAAATATCTGATGGTTAGAGTTTTTCTCCTTTACCAACGACTTTATTTTACAATGCATTGGTGATCACCATCAAAGATGATTCACTGGTGCAAATAACCTCACAAAGTCTTCAGCAAGCAAGCCTTGTTGCCCAGCAATGAATCAGATCTTCAGAAAACCCAGTTATTTTGACAGATATTGAAGATCAAATATGGCTTCTGCACAGTTACAAAAGACAAGGAAATTGTATGAATCTGGTAACACAAAAAATTGTAAAAAGTGAAGTGTCACTGAATAACATTTAAGTGCATTTGAGAAGAGCTATGTAACTTGCAAAAATATTAACAAGAATGAACATTGCAAATGAAGGTTAAAATTAGAGATAGGGAAGAGTTAAGAATGAAGGAAAAGAGGAATTTGGAAAAACATAACAGAGGAAGGAATTTGATATTCAAGTAGAGACTTCACTAAAAGTGGTGTTGTAATGAAAAGCAAAGGAATCAAAGCAGTATTTAATAAATTATGAACACTTCATGGCACATGTAGTTACTTGTTCAAAAAAATAAACAGAGGCATACTTTGGCGCTGGAATTGCTATTTTTTACTGAAAAATCCAAATTACTATTACCTGTTTGATCTTTCAATTGCAGACCATGTTCTGGAATGTTTTTATTGTATTTTATCAATATACAATGGAGAAAACCCAAACATACTTTTTGTAGCAATGAATGACAGTATTCTTAATAAAATGAATTTTTTTTTATTGTTGATGTCACTGTTACATTTCCATTCCTCGTTTGAATCTGATGCTTTGCCATTGCTTTCTACAAACAGTAGGGAATGAGAAATATCTACTCATTCTGCAACTATTTTTATATATTTTCTCTTTATTCTGTTCCCTCATAATAAATTCACTTCAGTTTACAAGTCTCTAATCCTGTACATAATGTATAGAAGGCAAAGAATTAGAAAGATGTGAACTAAGAAGCAAAGACCAGGAATCTGGCAAATGGTATGAATGATGTAGGGTGAAAATTAGACTTGGATTTGTCTTTCAGGGAAAAAAAACATGGGGCAGAAACAAAAGGAGATACCAGACTAAAGACCAAAGACAATGTGAAAAATTAGATAATATTATCAAACCATCTGGGACTGGATTCTGGACTAAAATAAGAACTCAAAGGAAGGGTAATTGTGACTAGCACAGTAAACTATTGCAAAGTGCCATAAGGACAGTGAAAGACATGAAACAGTTTGAAATAACGACTTTAGATGGGGCAGAATGAATTACTACAGTTTCCTAGGGACAGAGGCAGAAGAACGTGCCCACCACAGCACACTTTGCAATGAGTAAGAGCATGGGACCATCTCCAGAACTGTGC
Organism: Lepidothrix coronata; assembly: GCF_001604755.1. Taxonomy (NCBI): domain Eukaryota; kingdom Metazoa; phylum Chordata; class Aves; order Passeriformes; family Pipridae; genus Lepidothrix; species Lepidothrix coronata. The sequence goes on along the minus strand of NW_016690348.1, from coordinate 1,870,305 downwards.
AGTCTCATCACTGGCAGTCAGAAGAATATTTGTGAAAACCACTGTCAACATGCAATTTCACTCTTCTCACAATGGCTTTAGCCATTCAGGAATTAATGTGTTCAAATCACCTAAATACCATAATGACAAGACTATGAGGAAATTAAAAAGAAATTAATATTCTGGTTACTGACAACATCCTGCACACTAGAAGCAGAAGAACTGATAAGAAAAAATACAGTCATTGAAAGACAGGTAGTGGTTTAAACAAATGCTGCATTTGGTTTTATTTCCTCGCTTTAATTTGACTTTGCAACCCTAAAGTACCTTTAAATATCACTTCCCAGGGTATAATTAATGTAATATTTTAGAATTTTGTAATATTTTAGAATATTGTAATATTTTAGAAAAGACATAGCAAATCTTTAAAATTTGAATACATATGCATGTTTCAAGACGCACTTAAGGAAAGTTTCACAGCAATTTTAAGAAAAGCCTGGAAGACAAAAGCATTTATCTTGCAATAACTCAGATGACTTACATGAGGAAGACAGCTGCAGAGACTGGGACACTTTCAAGTATCCTGATATAGATAACAGGAGACTTCTATTGATGTGCTCCTTTTTATTCAAGCATAAAAAATTCACATACAAATAATCTAGCTGGTGCCCTAACTATTTAGGACATGAAGTTTCAACCAGAGGATAAGAACTGTGAATTTGAAGGAACTAAAATACATTTCATAGTTCAATATATGAAGAGACTCATAAGGGTTTTGTTACAGTCATTTTACTAAACTCTTTTCTCTTGAGTACAGATGAAAAAAGAAGGCTGACCTGCTATGTTAGTAAAGCAAAGTGACAGTTTCTTATTTTCTCTTCACTGGAGAGATTTCTTGTTTTTTCCTCCCAACATCACTTAAAAACCTAGCCTGATGCTTTGATTAGTTTTCAGCAGAAAAAAAATGGACAAGACCCAGTAGCCTCCAGCATCGGGGAAAAGTTAATAAAAATATACACAATAAAGAGTGCTATTATTGTATTAACAGTTTGTTGTTGAAACCACAACTGCCTAGATATTCTGTCTTAGGTGATTATCTATAGAAAATCATTTGAAGGATAATACTGTTACCTGCTTATGGCTTATGCTTTCTTTATCCCATTCTTTCTCATCAGCAAATCGAAACTGTGTAAAGGAATCTCCTAAAGTAAAGAAATAAAAAAAAATTATTTTAAAAAAATTAACAAGTTTTCTCTGAAGTTTCCAACCTAAAGAAATAAAGTCAATAAATAAATCAGTCTTCAACAAATTTGCATTTAATATTAATGCTGCTTGCATTCACAATACTAAACTTATTTATGTCAAAGTTCTATAGAAATTTTAATCACTGACTTGCAAAACAGTACTGAAAAAGGGGCAACAAATTCAAAACTGAATGAGTAGGTGTTAGGTGCCATGTCAACAAGCAAGATTTTCACTCAAAATTCCAGTTTGGACAACATACTAAGAATACATACAGTATTCACAGAGTTAATTTCTTATGAACAGCTTTGAAAGTGCTATAGACCTCTTACTGACATGCAAATATTTCTTAAAATGGATAATTATTTTATGAAATCACTTTGTACAAGCCAAATAAAGACTTCTTGTTGTCTGGTAGCTAAATTCTCTCTCTTCCTTGAACTAGTCCCTACTCCAGCACATCATCAAAAAAAAGGCACTGAACCCCACATTCCAATTAATATACAAGAGGGACTGAATTAAAAGAAACCCTTAAATAGGACTAATTAAGTTACACATATAACCTTTGTAACAGGATCTTCTAACCTACAGCATTCCTTCAAGCCACCAGGAACTTTCTCTTACTATAAGGGTTGTTGAATTATCATTTTCTTTTAAATGTGATATTTTTATTGCAGTACCATGCTGTGTTGCAAAAGACAGTTCCAGTCCTATAAATTATTTACTGAAAAAAACATACAAAGAATTCCAGTAACTCAAAAAAATCAGTATGGTCTGTGACAGAGGAAACATGAAAGATTCAGGTTGCAAGATGATGGTCAAAGGTCTAGAGAAACAGAAAGCAAAGGCATCACTGATGCAGAGTATGGGACATGTGTCGTCTTAGACTGTGCAGTTTAAGGACAAATAGCTGTTTCAGGAGCTCTGTCAGAAAAAAACCACGTTGAAATATTTCGTGAAAGAGATGAAATTTGATCCTGAGAATTCAGAGCTACTAAGTTGGTCAAGGGTCTCTCTTATGAGGAAAGGCTGAGGTAGCTGGGCCTGTTCAGCCTCAAGAAGACATGACTGAGAGGGACCTCATCAATGTCTATACGTATCTGAAGGGAGGGTGACAAGAGGATGGAGTTCGGCTCTTCTCGGTGATGCCAAGCAATAGGACAAGAAGCAACGGGCAGAAACTGATGCACAGGAAGCTCCACCTGAACCTGAGGAAGAACTTCTTTCCTGTGTGGGTGACTGAGCACTGGAACAGGTTGACAAGAGAGGTTGTGGAGTCTTCCTCACTGGAGATATTCAACATGTCCGGATGCAATCTTGTGCCATGTGTTCTGGGATGACCCTGCTTGAACAGGGAAGTTGGACCAGATAGCCCACTGTGGTCCCTTCCAACCTTACCCATTCTGTGATCACATGTAAATCACTATGATTTATTCCAGCAGTTCGTTTAGAAGCAACAGCTTATTCTTTCCTAATCTCTATTAGAGAATGCATCTGCTAGAGGAAGTTTTCAATGGCTTTATCAACAAGTGAGCATTTAGCTTCTATTTGGCTCTCAATATCCTGCCATTCATACCTTTGACAGTTCCCAAATCATGCCCTTAATCCTGCAGACAAAATCCAAACATAAAATGTGCTGTCTCCACAACTGGCTTCTTTGCCATTGTCTGCCTGTCCCAGAATGCAGGGAAGCTCAGCCTTTCAGCAATTCACTCAATAGTGCAAGCATTAGCTAACTCCTGTTTTGTAAACAAAATGAATAAGCAGCAAAATGGCACAGTAATTAGCATATTTCTTTGCCAAATAATAAGAAAAGGGAGATCTAACCATCTCCCAGCCAGAATTTAAAATTGATTGGCCACGGATTTTTTTTTTTTTTTAGTATCTAAATTTCTACTTCATTGCATTTCGTGTCTGGTCACTGGGTATGCAAAGGTACTCATATACTAATCACATTGTCTCACATGTCCACTATTGTAATCTTCTGAACCATTACAGCAAGAAAGTGACATTCTCAGCTGATTATTTGTAGAGATATTTAAGACCATTACCATGTCCAGCTTGAAGTTGCATTTCTCTGTTTTCATTACTTTTATCCACCATGGTTCAGCATTACTGTGCTGACATACAACCTTGCCTGATCAGTTAGGTTTTGGTTTACATTCAATGTCTACAGTCACTACTATTTTGAAAACAACCAGTGTCAAACAGTACAAGAGCAAATAATGAAGATTAAGCATTGAAATTAACATTTAGATATCTAACAAGGTGGTTAATTTTACAAATGTTTAGTTCATACAATACAAATACCAACATGGCTAGGTATGTTCAGCAGTGTTGAAAAATTAGACCCTGTATCTTTATGTCTCTATCTGCAGATGCAAATACTTAACTTGAGCACTCACAGTCATCTCACTGCTAACAAAGGCACCTTCCTCTTTGTTGCACACAGCACAAGAGGAAATAAACCCCCTTTTTAAAATATCTAGAATACTGCTAATATGTAGTAAGTAATGCTGAAAATCAAAGAAATACAAATTCAGTCTCATGATTTTAAAATGTGCACTAGAATGTGCAAATTAATTTATGTTTTAACAGCTCACATTTTAAAGGCTCTATTTAGTTACATATGTGAAGAAGTTCTACTGAAAAATAATTAAACAAAATTATCCTCGAAGTCTTCCTACTATTAGAACAAAGGCATAAGTACTTTCTTCCAATATCCCCAAGACTGCTTTAATTATTTCTCATGTTGCACCACAGAAGAAATAAGAGTTTTCTCTGCTCTTATAAAGGAGTAAAATTAAACTAAAGGATTAGTCAAATGCTTTCAGTATCTGAGAATGATCACATATAAAGCAGCTAAACCAACCTACTTCATCAGGAAAATCCACTGGAATCAAGAACTGCTTTATGATTCTCCACACTCACAAAGTTGGTAATCGCAGATCCGCAGTTTTATATTGTATTGCTGAATTAAAGAGTATGACTTAAACTGTAGTTTAATTAGGCTCTTTAAATAAGTTAACAAAGCATGCCTTTCAAATGGAAAAGAAAAACTACAATTCAAAATAGCATATTTAATGCAAGTTAGGTTAATGAGAATGTTGGTCTAACCAATTATCTTTTCACAAATTCCTTTACCCTGAAAATAACTTCCTTTTATGCCATGAATACTAATTAGATGTCTTGCAATGACTCTGAGTTCCTTCCAGCATAAAAAAAATACTTTTCTTCATGTGAATAATTTTTATGTTACTTACAAGTATCACTTGGCCTTAGAATACAGAGTAGCTAAAAATAATGCATTCAAGTAAACCTCATGCGCTGTCTTTGGTAACAGTCAGAATAAGCCTTAATATTCTTTATTGTTTAAAATATAAAATTACTATGAAAACAGCAGAACAAAACCACCATGCTTTCCAATCTCTTGAATATATTTTGAAGCTAAATCGATTTCTTTAAATAGAATGTATCTTTCTCAGTTTCATTAGTCCAATTATCCTTTACTACAAACATTCATTGAATTGCAGAGTCAAACAGATCCTACCTGTAATCTATAATAAATATTTTTCAATCTGTGAAATTGTAAGTCTAAAAATTGAAAAAATTGAAGAAAAACAGTTTTCAGTGGGAAAAATTACATATCTGTGGAATACTTCTATTCATTTAAAATTCTCTCATTCACATAAAACATTACTGAAGACAGAGGAAAAATACTCCATAGTCCTAGAGATAGAATTTAAAATTGGAGGGGGGAATAACATAATAAGCAATGTAATATGATCATTCTAAAACTGCCATAATGTCAAGAAGTGCTATAAGTGCAAATATAAGACTCTACACTCACTTTTTAAATCATAATTTACCTTCTCCTAAATAAGAACCAATGATTTGGACAAACTTGGGGGTTTCCAAGCTTTGTTCATCTCCCATTTATTTTATTTTATGAATTCAAACCTCTGTCTACAAGTTTGCTTAGTTAACTAAATATTATGCAATAAATTTATGACGAAAGTATGCAGGTGACCCAAACAAACCAAACCAGAAAACTACAACTTAGCTACTCTGGGAAATCAACGAGACCTAAAATATCTCAAAACATACCCTCTATCTACTTAGTACATCAGTCAAATTTCTTCCTGAGTTACTAAATTAAAAAGACTCTCACCAAATAAAGTCCATCCTTAGAATTGATTTTAAGCAACTTCCCTTCCCAAGAGATCTCTTTATCTCTATATTGATCATAAATTCATCACTATTTATGAAGGATGTAATATCAAAATGAGCTACGGGCCTGTTCCACCAGTCTCCTTTATAGATTGCAGAAATGCAGAAGGAAACATGTTATTTTTAAGGTGAAAAAAGGCAAAAATCCTCCAAACTAAGACTTTTCTGCAGCGAAAAACAATCTGAATTGCAGAGTTAAGGCATGAATGATGCTTGAAATTTTATCCAACATCAGTGCTTCATATAAAAGGGACCAACTCTCTTGATGAGTCAGAGGTAAGATAAGGAACATATTTTTTTCCTGATAGTGCAAAACTTCATGAAGAAGGTCCAAGAGAAGATAGAAATCCATAGACCAAAGAAAAGGTAGGCAACTAGTAAGTCAGTAATTTTGAGCTAATTTACAATCAAAAGAGCAAACTAAAGCTTAGCAGTCCTTTAGGATGAATTAGCTGCAAATGAATATTTCTCAAACTGGAGGAAAAAGCACAAGGAAGGAATCCTATCCATCCATCCATGCCATGGCCTGCCTAACACGAAGATTTTGAAACCAGCATGGAAACAGCAGGAACTACAGACTGGGTGCTTGGGAATATCAGCGGAATAAAAAGATGTCTTTTCATCTTACAGGGTTTCCTCACAGTGTGGTTGCTATACATATTATAGATATACATATACATATATATATACATATTACAGATATTCATTTTGTATCTACAATTAATGCTCATTTTGTATTAAAAAAATTTTTATTCGATAAATACTACAGAAGATTTCGTTTCATAGGACACATAAGAGTTTTCCTCTTTTTTTTCCTCCTACAAAAGCAGACTTACGTATATACAAAAGCATAATAAATGTTTCCCCAACACTACTAAATGTATGTTCTGCAAAATATGATTAATTTTATACACATCATAAACAGATTATTATCCAGATACAATAACTTCCTCACAATGAGATAGTGTGTAATACTAAGAAACAGATTTCTGGAAGAGAAAACTTCCAAAGACTCTGTGGCACTTCCAGTAACTTTACTTATTTCTAATTTTTTACTTACTCTATTTCCGTAGAACACACACTGTAACTATTATCTTTTATTATTACTAAGGTTGCAATGTGCTACTTACACAATTTGCCACAAGCATAGATTGAGTAATAGCAATTTTCAAAATCTGAGAATACAAAAACAAAACATAAAGACCCTGAAAGAACTCAACATCTATTAGTTTTCTTCAGATACTATTAAGATCAGTATATTGCAAGTCACTGCAAAGTCTGTCTTTTATCAAGAACATGACCTGTATTTCCAAACAACATGCCTTCACCACAAATACTTTAACACAACCTAAATTTTCCCCTACTTCCTTTGCTTACCAGTACGTTGAACAGATATATACTACAAACTCCAGAAGGTTTATGCAACACTCAGCATAAAAATTTTAACTACCAGCAGAAGATATATCTCAAAGAAAATATCTTTTATAACATTCTTCTACTGTTACCAGGAGAAATTCTCGAGCACTGCACAAACACAGAATCGTGGAATGGTTTGGGTTGAAAGGAATCTTAAAATCACCTAGTTCCAACACCCTTTCTGTGGGAAGGGACACCTTCAACTAGACCAGGTTGCTCAAAAGCCCCATCCAACTTGGCCTTGAACTTCTGGGTATGGGTTATCCAAAACTTCTCTAGGCAGCCTGTTCCAGTGCCTCACCATCCTCACGGTAAAGAATTTTTTCCTAATACTTAGTGTAAACCTGCCCTCTTTCAGTTTAAAGCCAAACCCCTTTGTCCTATCATTACATGCCCATGAAAAGTGCCTCTCCAGACTTCTTTTAGACCCCTTTAGGTACTGGAAGGTGCTATAAGGTTTCCCCAGAGCCTTCTCTTCCGCAGGCTGAACAACTCCAGCTCTTTCAGCCTGTCTTCATAGGATACTGATATCAAGGATATTTGTAGCCTGCACTGCAAACTATAAAGGATCCAAAAAGAACAATATTCTAAATTAATTCCCTGGCACAACTACACAGTACTACTAGTCACATTTTACAATATAAACATGTGAATCTGACCCAACGGCAGGATTATCTGATCAAGGCTAAATGATGTCTTCTAATTTAAAATGTGTCACAGATAAAGGAGTGAGAAGGAAGGATCTTTGGAAATTACTGCTGGTTCTGGAACCAAGAGTGTCTGTTCAGAACAGAACTAATTTAACATACAAAGGAACTGTAGCCTAATGAAATCAAGGACAGATATCAGTTTTTCAAATGAGGAGCAGGGTTAAGCCAACAAATGCCAAAGAACACAACGGTTTAAAAAGAAAACAAACAAACAAACAAACAAAACCCAAAACAACTCTTTTTATTAAAAGCTAAAGCAGAGATTAACAAGAGTCAGGGAAACCAAGCAAATAAAATTATATTGAAAGAGGTTCAGAAAAACAAAGAGTAGTACATTTGCTTCTGCATGAAATCCAGAAGAAATTGGAATTACTTTAAGCCTTTAAAGCTTTAAAAAGCTAAATGACAGCATGAGAATACTGGAAACAGTGAAAGGGAGACTGAGGAAGACATGCTACCAGCTCAGTGTTTTTGATGGACAAATGAGAGTCAACATGGCATTTGAAGCTCTGCTGCACGATCTAAGACAATTTCTTGAAAGAAGTAAAATACCACTGCACATAAGCAGGATCTAGTTCATATAATTTACATGCATTTCCAAAAGCTCTCACTGACATCCCACTCCCTTTCCCACCCAAGACTTCAGCAAAAAGAAGAGGAGGCTTTGTATGAATAAATAATTGCCTTAAAATAGGAAGACACGAGTAAATTGTCAATTTTCACATTAAAAGAAACCACCAGTGCAATTCTCTGGGGTTGTATCTGTTTAACCTCTTCCCTCAATTAAAACAGAAGAGGAAAAAAGATGAGAAAAATTAAGTAATAAAGTTTGCTGATGATACCAAGTTTTTTGTGGTAGTGCAGATGAAGGTAGGCTGTGAAGGATGACATAAGAACTTCACAAAACTGGAAAATTAGATTTTAAAATGGCAAATGAAACTCAATACCAAAAATGCAAAATGGGGTAACTCTAACCTTCCATACAAAGAAAGTTCAGAGCTGACCAGCACCGTTCCGAATCAGAACCTTGGTGTTATGCAGTGCTCAAAGAAGCCAACTCTTTGGAATTCTTAAAAAGGCAACAGTGAACAACACAGAGAACATCATTACAACTCTCTCATTACCTTGAATACTGTGCAGAGTTGGGTTTCTCAAGCCCAATCTCAAAGAATGTAACAGCAGGCATGGAACAGATCCTGCATGAGAAGTAATTTAGTAACTTAAACCAAGGGAGGGGAACCAAGGAAATGTGACAGATTTAAAAGCCGTGAGAGGCATAGAAAGGGCAGATAGGGACTAACTTATTCTCTTTTCTCACAGAAGACCTAGAGGCATCAAATGAACCCAGCAGGTAACGCTCCCAAAACAAACAAAAAGTAGAAAATCTTTATAACTTGAAGCTAGGTTGTGGCAGTCCATGCCATCAAATGGTGCAGGTGCCACAACATGCCAGGAAGGATATAGGATAACTATTTCTAAATACAAAGATTCCACATCTGGCTCAGGAAGTCCCACGAACATAAATTGTTGCAGATCAAGAAAATATTTTGGAAAGTAGCATATAATATAGCATGTTCAGGTGCCTTACCTGAACTGGTGTCTCCGGGTGGACCTCGGGTCTAATTCAATAGAACCAATGTTAAATTAAAGTAAATAGCTATTTTTCTTTTCACCTGTAGAGCTCTATCTGTCTCTTAATTAGCTATCTTTCTGCAGGAAAAATAAGGAGGAAAAGTAGGTAATTCACAAATATATTTGTAGTCTGTAGCTAAGTGTTCTCTCAAGTCAATGCATATTTGACATCTACATGGTGTATAAGGAGACAACAGACAACGCTACCATACAGGAAATTGTATAAACACCATTCTCTCTCTGAAGCAGATTCTCTCTGTTTTGTAATTTTTTCCCACATTTTCTTAAATTTATCACTATTTTTCATATGTAATTTTTATTAATGATTTCATTATTAAAGCTCTTAAAGTGCTACAAAAATGCAAAATATTAAACCAATGCATTGAACAAAAAAGTATATTTAAAATTTTAATCAAATACAGTAACCTGATGTGGTTATTCATAAGTATAAATCCCATCTTCTCCATATTCACTTTTTTACTGAATAAACAATACAATGATATTTAAGGGTGAAGATACTGATTTCCCTATAGGTTAAGCTTAAACTTTTCATTAAGTTTAAGCTAGTCACCTTAAATATTTACATTTTTCCTGATGCTTTATGACATTTTGTAGTGTCATTTTTTTCAAGCCACTAATTTATAACATGCTTAGGGATTTCTAAATGTCACTGCAACCAGCTTGCAAGACTAGACAAACTATATAAATCCAGAGAGCATACTGTTTTTTGAGCAGTATCATTCAAAAGAAAGGCTGAAAAAAAAAGGAAAAGACTGCTCCATAACTTAATAAAAATGCAGCTGAGTTACTGCATAAATACACAAGACCAACAACATAAGACCCCGTTTTCTCCAACAGCAAAGAAGCAGCTGATATCAGTACAGCGTATGTCCACAGCAGGAAGCAAAGCTGAAATTCAACACTGGAAGAAAAGAAGAAATGGCAAGGTTCCCATCCACAACGATTTGCATAACATCAAACTGCAGAACTCAAAAGAGGAATCCATTTGCATTTGCTGGCACAAGGTACTCCTATATTCTGGCTTGTAGAGTGAGAAAAGAAGAGACATAATGAAAAGAATCCAAGAGGAACATCGTTCAATCCGAATGGAAGCCAGTCATCCCAAAGATCCCTGATTTGCCCTGCCTATGACAGGAACCACTGTGTGGCAGCCACAGTGAACGGGCATCAGAGGATGCAGAAGAGGGGAGAAGGATGCACTCCTATGCATTCCATTAAGCAAAAATACTGCCTTGAGACCTTGAGGCAGACAATACTTCTAAGCTCCACATAACCACTTTGAAGGGGAAGTAACAGATTGGATGAACACTTTAGTTTTATCACAAGTGAGACAAATAACTGAGGTTAAAGCTGAAACTGCACCCCTCACTCAAACTTCAGACAGCGCAGCCTGTAAGTAATTCATCATCCTACACTTCTAGGTTCTGGTATTTTGAGTAGCTAAAAAGTATGTCTCTTAATAGATGACAGAACTTCCACAGTTTATTAGGGAGTTTATTACTTTTTTCTAAATTACACTTTTACAGTGTTTCCAAATCCAAATATAACAATTGTCCTACTATATAAAACCACATAACATTTCAAAATTTGCCAAATGATAGCTAGATTACTGGTTATTAGAAAGCTCAGATTAAAAATTCAGTTGCTGGCCTAAACTTGGCAGAGTGCTCTACTACACAATACTGCTTTTTTGGTAGATGACTCCTCAATTCTGTTAAGAATCTGAAAGTTGTCTTCAGCTAAAATAAAATATGTGTGTTTCAAAAACACAATAAAACTACTACTGCTGTTTAAATACTTTATGTCATGCTAGTTAAAAAAAAGAACATCAGAAACTGCATGTTGACATCTTTTGGTAAGTTGCAGAATGGCACTCACTGGTCTAGGTTCTTTACATTGTCCTATCAAAGCAAAGTTCCTCCTAATTATTCTTTATTTGGATTATTGTTCATGATACCTCTTGTGTAAACAGTGCATGGAAGTATATTGCTGTATTATATCTGGCAGGTGAGAACATTATTCATTAGACCAGCTTCTTGCACTTTTCCATCTAAGAGAACTTTGTATCTAATTGGCATGCTTAACTAAGAGCAGTTGCATTGCATAAATTTACACTAGGATAACTACTGTTTTCTGTAAGTAGGTTGTCAGAATATTTGGTCTGAAAACTTCAAAATTCATGATATAGCTTACTTGTCCAGAAAATCCAAGAGTATACAAAACCCTTTATTCCACATTGTGCCACCACTGAAAAAAAATTCTGTTTTCAAAAATGAACCCAAAAAAGCCCACAACAGTAATCTCAGAGCAAACAAATGAACAAACGTAATATTTTATTTTAAGCATCTTAACAGTTTTTAATTTCAATTATAACACTAATTGACACAATTAGAGAAAAAAAGTCTCCTATCTGTAGTTCTTACATGACACACAAACACTGGAAAACTTGCCTTTCTCTGTTCCCCTTCCCTCCAATTTTTATAGCAGACAAGTCATGAAAGTTTACAATAGTTTTGACATTTGACTAGTCAAGTTTCCATTTTAAGAATTTAAGGACAGTCTTAATTTCAAATGGTAAGTGTACACCATTATTGGATACCTCTTGCATTATTAGAATTTCATAACAAAATAAATATTCTAAATTTTTCTTAGTGCTACAGTTTTATTCCTTACTCTGTATTTGACAGAACATTTACAGCAAATAATGTAATTATATAATCAATAAATATTCTTTATGATGCTGTTCTGGATATTTTTAATATCATCACATCCAAATTAGTACCATCCTTCCCTAAATCACAATCCACTATTTATGTAAGTGGGACATTATGCTCTGTCTATGGGACTATCTTTCAAAAGTATTCATAAATTATACATAAATGTGCAGGCCTAAAAATATTCAAGTAGTTTGATACAGTGAGTATGAGACTTGGCTTTCTTGCATTTATGAAGGGTTCTGCAAGGCATGACAAGTCATAGTACTAACATGAGCTTGCAAGATTTTTTTTGTTCAATGAAACAAGAGAAGTACCTTCAGAAAACAAGACAGGAGGATTTTCTTTTCATATGTTAATATAATTACAGGGATTACAATTAGCAAATAGTAAATCCAGTAAAGTTCCAGTTCTATAAGCATGCAAGAGTTTGGAAAGTATTTATTTTCATATGCAAGTTACTTACAATTCTCCAAAGGTAGTAGTGATTTACTTGTCAGAGAGTTCTGAACATCAAATTCAAATTAACAACAGATTGGTAAGCATTCACTGCCAGTCAAAAATACAATCAAGCAGCATACTGGATTTGCTTAGAAAACCACTACGATCTTGGTCCAAAAGTACAAAAACGTGCTTTTTAAAAAGTTATGATTATCTACAACAGGGTTTTCTCATTGCTACAGAGGAACGGACAATGCAAAGTTTCAAAACGTGTTAAGAGAAATTATGAGTTCTTCTGTAAAGTGAAAAGTAGAAAAATAACTACTTACTATCTACAATTCTTTGTGTCATGTTAAAGGAAGGTTGTAGCCACATACAAGCTTTTGCTCATCTTTTGTATCAGGTACCTTGAGGGTTTTTCTAAAAAATTTGTCATAAGTAAATAAAGATTGGGTTAGCTCAAGTGAAAACACCAGTATCCCTCATGTGAACCTCTGCTCTTGTGCCTTTGGGCTGAACATTCTACAGCACTCCACATTCTACAGCTTATAATACCATTTACAAATCCTGCAGCCTTCTTATGCAAGTTCTCTGACAAGAACTTCAGTTCTCCCACAAATTAAGAAAGAAGAAGAGTTGATACAGGATGGGAATTACAGTTTTCTGGATGACAAATACCATCTGGGCTATGTATTTACCACTGATACGCAGTGTTTCGCTGGTTTGAAAAATGTAAAAATATTGATTTTTATTTAATTATCTTCTATATTCAAGTGGCACAAAATTGAAATGTGCACTTTAATGTTGATTTTGAAATATTCATTTGGAGATTTCATTTTCCATCACAGTATTGACATACTATTAAATAGCATCATAACAATATAAAAATTCAGGTTTTAAGTTACTGAAGACAGTGACATCTCTGGTAATAAGGCTAAACTGAAATGACATCTGTGTCATAGCTACTCACTAAACTTACTTGCATTCTGTTGTTATTTGTAGTTTTTTCTATGATCTAGTTCTATAGAGTTAAAAAAAAATGGCTTGCACAATTTTGCTCCCCAAGGACATTAATTCATGATGTATTTTAATGTTGTGCTAAGGCCTCTTCTGCCATTCATTCTTCTATCAGCCTGTTTGTTCTAGCCTTGTTTAGGGTGTTTATTTTATCTTTTAACCTTTTTTAAATCAATTCTTCCAGATTTCTGACCATGACTCTGGTACCTTAAGTCCTTCTAGCCTACTTGGAACGTAATAAGCAGGTGCTAATCAGTGAATTTTTTAGCAGGAATTGACCTGTGAATCATGCAGAAAGCACTAAGTTGTCTCTGCTCTGCCTTGCCAAATTGCATTTCTATTTCACTGTGCACAGAAATACACAGACAATTATGAGATATTATTCTCAGTGCTTGTTTTAATTTTGAATATGCATTTCCAAACAAAAAGTTACACCATTTTTCTTTTGTCTACAGGAGTTTCAAAATACTTCTCTTTTTTGTTTTGTTTTGTTTTTAACTTCTTTTAAATGCTTTCAGGTAGCCTTGCCTTATTGGGCACATTAATTTTGATTCTCATTTAGTATGTCAGCACTGAAATCACTGGGTAGGATATACCAACTCAGTATAGAACTTGAATAAGCTTGAGCACAGCACTCCTTAAAAAACTGCAATTTTCAAGAAACTGCATTCTTCACTTGGAAATGCAGAATTGTCCCGAGCAGCTCAAACTGTCTGACTCTTAATCTAACCAAAATTTATTTGTAGCAAAGTTTTGGATTATCATCACTCATCCACAAAATAACCAACGGGCTCCCTCTTCAGCAGTCACACAGGAAAGTGTTCCACAACATATCTCTCCTGCTGAATCAACACAAACCTGCAGCAGCACAGAGTCAAAGCTCAACAAGTAATCTGAAAACAAGGATTATCAGACAATGAAAATGTGCTTAGAATAGACAAAAGATGTTTAACAATTACAAATCTTAACCACATAGGAAAAATATAAGTCTTCATAGCATAAGAGAAAAAAGCTTTCACCAAGATGCTGCTCTTCTCCATGTGTTTCCCCTCAGATGAAAAACCTTTTCTCTAAACACACATTCAGTGTTTTAATCTCTCTTCTGCTTTTGGTCAGCACATTTTAATTTGTTTTTTTTAATTAACATTTGTAAAATACCTTTGTTCATTTTGCTTTTAAGCTTCAGAACCTAGAAAAGAAAGAGAATCTACCAAAAGTTTTAGGATGACAAGAAGGTCAGTCATGACTACTGGTAGCATACATACAAATTCAGAGGTACCATCTTTTTTTCTGGTCCAGAGGAACTTTTTCCACAGGTTTCAGTTAACACATCTGAAGGTCAACCCAAAAACGGGAACAATTTTCTTAAGTGTGAAAGAATGTACTTGAACAGGAGACAAGGAAAAAACTCCTCTCTCCATTGTTACCAAGTAAACTATACATGGTGCTACGGTGTCAGTTCTCACATTTGTAAAATACAGTCTGTTTAGAGATGGAAACTGTTCTTTCTAATGCACCTTAAGATCTACATACAAGTGCTAAATCTAATGCTGGTATTTGTTGCCAGTCCTACTACCACCAAAAATGCCTTTTCCTGCTGAAGACTGATATTCAAGTTACGATTTCAAAATCACTTAAAGATTTCACTTACTGAAGAAGAAAAGAAAGATAAAATGTTTGAATGAAGGACAGTGTGGTTAATTAATTATATGGAGTCTAAGAAATCAAGCAACTGAGTTCAACTTTAAGACAGCTCTGCTTTACAACAATCCTCAGCTCTCAAAGGAGGGAAGTAATTTTTGCTTCTGTTTTCACATCATGCAGCTTGCCTTTGCTAAGTGCAAATACAAAATGCAGGCGTTCTACTAATGGTTCCAAATTCTTAAAAATTGATTTTGAACAGCAAACTAGGCTTTTAATTCTTTCAGAAGTGAGTACAGAGATTGATCGTCATATCTTCAAATAAATGACAAACCACAAAGTCTTCTGGAGTATTGCATTCCTATTCAGTACCTTTCAATTTTCAGGGGACAGGTTTCAAAGTATTCAGAGGTACAAAATAACTGCCCGGTAATACCATGCAGAGATATATAGGAGAACTAGTTCCCTGATGTGTATTTTCCTTCCACAATACATTTTTGTATGTGTTTTTGAAGACATAAAAGTGATAGTGAAACGAGTGTTTCCTATACAAACTTGTACAGATTCTTCAGTTTGAAAATGCAACAGGAGACTGCAGAGGTAGGTATCTGAGCCCTTTCAGGCAAGAGTACTTTGTGACATTGTCTAGAAAATAGTCAGAATACAACAGAAGTTCAATTCATTAACAAAAAGTTACTAAGGTTAGAATATTATATCAATCAAACTATATATATAAAAGTGAGATTTAAGCTTAAGGAAACAAAAATGAAATGTCAAGGTTGAGTTTCAACTCAACTAAATACATTTCCATCTATTCCTAATTTCTTTACTCAGAGAACTCTGTATCTGTGGTTTTTAACCATGGGTCCTATGGACTACTTTTCTGGTACCCTGTAAAAGGTGATGAAAGCAAAATGAGATTGTGATAGTTTTACAACTGGATTCTACAGCACACTGAAAAAAAACCAAAACAAAACACTTAAGATCTGCAAGTAAAAAAATAAGTCTGTTCAGGTCAGTTTAACTACTGCAATAATTCAGTTTTGTATTACATAGAGGAGTATCGAGGGTTCTCTGAAAATTCAATTAAAAACATACTTGAAATGTCAAAGCTCACTTTTGTTTATTCATACACAGTTTTGAGAGGTGAACTGCTCCAACCTTCCAGCTGCAGCTTCCTTACCTTACATCAAATCCATGATGAATCATTAACAAAGCTAGACATAGTGCAACGCTGATTTTGATGAATGACTCAGAACTAGGAATTAGCAATCATTGGAAGGATAAGAAAAAAGCAGAATTTGGGAAGATCACATATTTCTAGACACATTTCAAACTAAAACTTAACTATTCCTATGCCCTCAAAGGTGGGAAAATATTCTGGACTAATGTTAGGAGGAAGTAAGGTAAAACGAATTGTCATACTATCGCCTTAGTGATCAATAGATTGTTGTGCTTTTAGAAATGCCTTTCATTATACTTTACAGTATCAGAGCATGCAAGATTAGTAATTTATCAGTTCTGCACCTAAAAAAGAAAAAAAGGTAAAGAAAAGCAAACATAAACAACCTTAAATACTGCAAAGCCACGGATCTCTCTGGTTCTACAAAAATGAAGACACAAGAGTTGAAAAAAAAAATTTTGAAAAATATTATCATGCTCACTTGAATTTATTAAGTTCAGAAGAATAAGATCTATTTGGCAACTTAGAAAGAAGCTTTCTTTCTATGACTGTCAAAAGGCGCACTAGGAAATTTTGGAAAACGCCACCCTACTGAATTCACGAGCAAACTTGTTGTTTATCGTGTCTGCATTTCACTGCAAGACTTTCTAAGAAAGTTAATAAAAAGGAGATAGAAGCTATCAGCCCAGTGGAAAGCCAGACTTATCCTCACTATTGGTTGACCCTGCAAATGGGAAAGCAACAGCCACGTCCCTCATCCTGAGCTGAAGAGACCCCAGGGTCTCTGGCTTGAGTAGAAGAAAACCCCAGGAGTTGTTGGAGGTGGTGGTTGCTTAGAACACCCCTTAATAAAAACAAACAATCAAAGAACTTGCTGTAAATTTTTTGTTTACTTGCTGTAAATTAATTTGTAATCATCACAGAATGTATGGAAGAAAACTAAAGCTATAGTTCAATAGTTCAATTAACACTCATTTCTTTCAGTAATTGAGTTAGTTCATTGTGGTTGAGAAAGATTTTTTTTCTTCATTGATAGAAGGAAAGTATGTTTGATGAAATCATGTTGAAGTGAACATGGATACCAGATGAATGAGGTGTCTTTAGAGAAGAGCTAGATTTACGACTCTCATCACTTTGGTATAATGAGAAATGTTATATCCTCTGTACATGTTAAATCCTCTGCATGCTGTTGTAAATGAACATGAAAATGTCACGAGACTGTCAGCTGGAGAGGACTACACATACATGCTAGATACAGACAAACTCTGGAAGAGGTTTACTGACTACATAGAGAAAGTATAATCCAATGTATTTGATAATGCTAAGCACAAAGAAAAATGTGACACTGATTACGTTACCAGTTAAATTTTTTAATCTGAAAATGTTTTATCTTTTATAATTTTTCTACAACTAGAGAAGATGAATTTAACAGGTGTAATGAAATCTTTCTAATTCAGACTGAGTAACATTTTACTGGATATAGTAAATCAAATTACTTCCTACAGCTTTTGTCATCAGGTGTGCCCTCAGAATCAAGCGTATAGGAAAGACAAAATTGCTAGGCCAGCGTCAAGTTGTAAGTAATTCTAGTTTACTTGACAGTAATAGCTCAAGGTAGAAAAGCATTTATCAGCTGTTCAATTGTGAAAACATGACTCTGTACTAAGCCTATCTTTCAAAATTCCAGAAAGTGTTGCTCCTTCAAAAAAGCCCCCTATACAGTTTCTCTACAGTACAGTTATCTGGACTGTAGATTTCATTTTGCTTCTTCCATGTCTATAAATAAATAATGAAAAAAGCTATTGCATGAGGTGCTACATATTTGTTAAGAGGTCACGTGCCCTAAAAGGTGACCAAGTTCATACTGGAAACTGCAAACTGGATTTCACAGTGCAGTCTGGCATCCATTAACAGTGCATTTACTCATGCTTCTGTAAGCCCAGAATCGTGGCCATAAATTTTACAGGGCAGACACAGCCAAAAGGTCTACTGTGTACTTTTCCAGGGGTGCCCTTTCTAAGAGGCTACCCAAAAGGGGAAAAAAAAGGAAGTCCTCTTTAGCTACATATTGTGTGCAGGCTTCCTTTGATACCTTTGATATTCTTGTACCAGACCAATGACCGCATTTAGTTGTCTTTGAATTTGTTCACTGGAAATGTCTTTTGTAAGCCAGAAATCTTCATATATGAACAATTGCACAGCATGGCACAGCATACACGGGTCATTACCACTGCAGTGTTTTTGTAAATGTTTCACTGCTACTGAAAGGTCAAAGCAGCACTGGCAGGATTATAATATATTCCAAGTGAGGATCTCAGAAGCTTTATGTTGGCTGGATAGATACTTTAAAAAGTAGGTACCTTTGCTAATGCTTTTAATCTGGTAATGGAAATAAAACAGTGATCAATGTGAATACAACACAGTAGATAAAATAATTCAATTCCCTCAACTGAATTCATCTCTTTCTTCTTTGAAAGCAGGAAGTAGTAGTCTCCTCATCTGAGATAAGAAGATACAAATCCCATGCCTCCTGCAATGATAAGGGTTTACTCTCTCTTTGAATAGTTTTTCAATGAGACACATTCATGAGATTAGAAAAACGACAGCTGGAAATAGACAGCATGTGCATTTTGTGGCTTGTTTACCCTTTGATCTTCATTGGGGTTCTCTGAGATTAATAGAGAGGATTATGAAGAGCAGTTATGGTCAAGATCAAACTTCCAGTCAGAAAGTGTGCTTACTTGGGGAATAGTGTGTCAACTGATCTGCAGTGTTCTTCCTGAGTTTCTTTTTAGGTTTTAAACACTTAGAGAAGGTAGCCCCAAAAATCCAATAATGAATATCCCTGTAGTAAAGGTTCATCAGACAATTGTATACTGATGCATTTTAAATTCATTTCTCTGGACAGGTACTGCTAAACTTTGGAGTTAAGCAAGAACAAGAAATACTACTGTTTTGTTCAAGTACTTACAAATTCAATGTTTAAGACTTCGTTAGAATAGGTATGTTCTATCAGGAACCCAAATAAGACTGCTACATGTACAGATGTTTTAGCTCCCCAGAAATACAAAGAACAGTGGGTTATGTAAAAATTCTCAATGCAATTTTCATTCTATCAGTCAGTGAATATTAGTGGCTTGTGTTTTACTGAAAAAACAATAGTTGTAGTTTTGTTTTACTGAAAAAACAATAGTTGTAGTTTTGTTTTACCAGAAAAAAAATCTCATTGTTAAATAGAACCTGTTGAAATCTAAAGTTTTAACATCATCTATTTCTATTCTTGAAGCATATAACATCTAAGTATAAGCTCTAATTTTCATCTAAAATCTAGCCATAACATAAAAAACTAGTGTATCTGTTAAAACGGGAGTTTTGATCTCAGGGTACTATGTCCTTGGAGAGGAATATGAAAAATTTATTAGGAGTCAGCAAATTTAGTTCACATACTTTTGTCAAAGAGACAAATGATAGTCAAAGAGAAATTAATTTTGAGAATAGAAATCCGAACTTTGTAGTCTGAGAAAATGACAATCTACCTCCCTGTGGGCCAGTAGTGCTTAGTTCCTAAAGTCAGACCCTCTAAGCAGCTATAAAGGGGTATGGAAAGCATCACTGGATATTTTAGTTATTTCTTACAAGATATAGAAAATAATGTAAGACAAAACGTAAATACTTATTTTTTCAAGCCCGAAGAAAAAAATTGCTGTATTACTGCTTTCTCATTTTAAAATACTTTGTACCTAAATCTACCATCAATAAGTATGCATTACTCTATTTGGCAACATGTTTCTTCTTTGCATTTTTCCGCTATAACCTACAACTCTCCTCGGCAGATATTATTAAAAAGCCTACCAAAAATGTATCCTTTAATTTATAAATAGACTAATGATGAAAGGTGACATTAACTAGTCTCTCTGAAAAACCTGAAGATCCTGAAACAGAAGCTGTTGTGCTCTGATGTTTACTCTCAGAAAAGTACATACTTTCCCTTGCAAGTTTTCAGAGAAAAGAAAAGTAATGGACATTACATAGTACATGTATGAAATAGAATAAAAAAATTTAAACTTTAGCTCCAGTAAGAAGTTCCTTTAAAACAATGCCTTGAAACAAGATTTGATTATACTGAAGATCCATGAAGTACTGACCAAACAGAAGGATTTCCTGTAGCCACAAATTAAGGACAGTAGTAAAACTACTAATTATGTACCAGAACTCTTTGTCTATTTTTGCAACTGCATTATTTTGTAATACTTGACTCAAGTTAATATAAAAATTAAAACTGTTACTAATAATTTTTTTTGTCTCTCTTGAGACATCTATTTAGCTACAGTAATACAATCAAAGTTTCAATAAAGGTTAAAAACTAACTTGAACCAGATTGCCAAACATATGTAAAACAGAAACACAAAAGAAAATCTGGAATCAAAAGAATAACATTCTAAATAAACACACTAGTTAAAAGCAAAACCAGAAAAGTTTAAGAAATTGTAATTAGGCAACAATATAAAAAAAGAATCATATTTTAAAATGAGTGAGATGTTTCTCCAAGATAGCTGATTTTAGAAGTGCACAAAAATGTACAAGGATCTACTTCCACTAAAACAGTGTTCAATCAGTCCAGAAGTTTCATTTCCACAACTAAACAAATTCCCAGAAATGTGTACTCTGTCCAATCTTTGTCCCTCAGGTCCACTATCTTTAGAAAACATTCTTAGGCAGATAAAAGAGAAAAAAAGATTTTGTTTAGCAAAATATGAACACAATACAAAATATTTAGGCAATTTTTACTTCAAGCTACTAGCAATAAATGAGACCACTTCATTTTAGGAAGTCCAGGGTTATATCTATGATCCTACATTTCTATTCTAGAAAAATACCAGTTAACTTCCCATATCATAAATATTTACTGCGTGAAGTTTATGGCAGAAGGCTTTTTACATTATTCTATGTTGTCATTTTTAATGCCTAGCATAAGTATATAAATTGCAGTGTTAATCATAGCAGTGGCTACCATACAGATAGTACTTGTAAGCGCTGAGTTTCTGACACAGAATCTACCACTCAGTCACGTCAGAAAGATGTCTGTCCCACTCATCCCTCCTTCCATCCACACCCTCGCTATTTAATCAGCTTTCACTCACACCTCTTGCTCAGGTCCTAGTTGTATAGCTGCACACCCTCCTTCATACTGAATCCTTACTGAGATGACTCATTTTGCTAAATCATAAGAAAATAATTGCTTTTTTTGTTTGTCAACTAAACTCCCTGTATTTTAGCAAGCCCGTTTCAAGAAGGATCAGCACCACAGCAAAAAAAAATGGATAAATGCTGTCAGGAGCAGTGAAGAGAAATGATAAACTAGGGTAAAGCAGAACACTAGCTCCATTCAAGAACAGAGCCTTACATGAGGTCCTACAATTGCATGTCTAAAACTGAAGAAACAAAATTGCAACAAGCTCAATTACTTAGAAATGAATGTCTGAAAAGAATATGAATTGCTAATATTAAAGAATCCATTTGCTTTGAAACTAAATATATTATTAGAATGCAACTTTTTACCAAGAAAGTGTATAGAATGTTTACAGAGGTGAAGATTTAATGTCAAAGCACAAGTACAAAATGGGCTTGCATGTATAGTTCATGTGATGAAATCAGCACAACACAACAGCAGAACTATGGGCAATCACTTCTCTCTTACTAGTACTTTTTCCTCAGCCTGAGAGAAAAGCATTCAATTATGAATCGCCAGTGAGAGAGAGAGAAATATTTCAGAATATATTTTTCTGACAAAATAGGGGCAGAGTAGCCACGGACTGGAATTTGAAAATGCCATGATCTATGTTCAGAGATGAATGAGAGGAAGAAGGAAACAAAAAACATTGTAAGGAGAGTACTCTTACAAAAAGCTTTAACAAGAATAGTTACTAAGCTTAAAGAAAACGCACCATTTTCATCAGCAAAGCATTATGCAAACCATTTTTACTACATTCAAACTATAAAAAATGATTTTTTTTCTTCAGTAATCAGAATAAAAATATCATATGGGTGACCACCCCAGCCCAGTAATTTTAACGAAAACAACTCATCTGGCTCTATTTACAGGAATGTTAAGCAACGTGAAGTTTGCTGATGAGATACATTTTGTCTAAAGGACACTCTCGCCTTTTAGCACGAAAATGTAGCATGTCTTTACCAACAGAACTCAGGAATTGAATGTCCTCGTGGTTAGAGTCATTTAATTTCTTTGCAAACTAGGATTATGTGGTCACTGTATTTAAAAAGATATACATACATATCTATGGTATCACTTTGGTACTAGAGAGATTTATTCTGTAGAAACACAAAACCACCAAATCTCTATCCTGGTCTCACTAATGCCAATTTTCAATTTGAAGAAAAATAATTTTTAATCCATGCATAAATTACTTTGCACGTAAGTGCTTTTCTGGAAACTTTTGGACACAACTTTTGTTTTCAGCACATGCACACCTGATACAGAAATGAAGCTAATGCCTGGAAAGCTATCTAACATGTTTTGCTTAATTCCCCATTCTGCAGAAACTGGTTTTCCCTTTTCAATTAAACTTGTTTCTCAAAAGCTTTCTGTCCCCACAACTAACTTGAGAAGCTCCATGGGTCAACCAAAACAATGAATTATTAAAAAAAACAACTATCTTATACCTTTTCTAAATTAGCCTAGAATACACTCACATTATTATTATTACCCTCCTATTAAAAATCAACATTGCTGCAGCATCCCTTAGCTTTTCACTTCAATATACAGTAAAGATCATCACATCAAAACGACTGAAACTCGCACAGAAATTCAGCAAAGTCACTAGTATGCAGTTTAGAGCTGAGATGAAAGAGAAAATAGTACCATAAAACCACTGTTTGAAACCTTATGACAGGTGGCAAGTAAAAATAATTTAAAATAACCTCCATCAATCAGTCTATATTCTTGCAACTATTTTTATCATAGAATCTTAGAATCATAGAATGGCTTGAGTTGAAAGGGACCTTAAAGATCATCTAGCATGATCCAGTATCATCTTTACCATCACACATTTCTGTGATGCCAAACTGCTTAATTTTATTTTATTTTATTTTTAAGAATTTTCCATCATAAAATACACTAATAAACTGTCAGTCAGTCACCCTGAAATTAAGTAATAGATAAAATTACAGGCAGGCGCTCTATCATAGTTGAAACTCTTATTTTTAAACAGAATCTTCTCTTGTAAAAAGACAGCTTGAGATGTCAACTAAGGTGAAAGTCCACTCCTAGAAGTGTAATAGATTTAAACAAACTGTTTACATGGGGAAGAGGCATGCAGCTCTGATTTTAAAATGATGCATCTGGAGAAACTAAACTTCATATCTCTGTACAAGAGACAACTGGATAACTAACAAAGGTCGCATAGCAACAATATGTCTCATACAAAATCAAAACACAGCATAAATTTCCTGAGATATGTAAAACACAGGAAACCTGTTGAAATTAGTACATTCTGAAACCCAAAAGCAAGTACATCACATTTAGGAACAGCACGCCTACACGACTTTTGCTCACAAATAGTTTCTATCTGTTAAGCTAAACACACTGGAAATAAAAGCTTGGTAACTTTTAAAAAAACTTTACTAAGTTTTCATCACAGAAGTTTACAGTGAAGAGCTCTCTATGAATAGCGGAATATTTCTAAAAACCAAAAAAATCTGCATTAACCAAATGATCATGGTACGAACCAAATCACAGTAATGTGGAACAACTGAGACATTCTCATCAAAACTTAATTTCTTTACCCAAACTAAAACACCATCATAGATGCACCCAGACCATGCAAATAAGAAAGCTCAGAGATCTTTTTCTATATGTATCTGCAGTAAGCAAAATGTGATCATATGAACCCTGTCCACGGAATGAAAAAGCAAGTTTATCCTGTAAACTGAAACTAAGTAAAACTCATCACCAAACATTAACTTAATTTCACTTTGTTTACTGTTAAGTAAATAAAAATGATAATAACAAAGTAATAACAACACTCACACTAAACATGAGGATCAACATATTTCATTGGCTCACATGGCTTCTGGATTGCAGGTGGCTCATGCCTGGACCTCTTGGAGTCTGTCCACAGGTAACCACACGCACACAGGTCTAACCATCTCCAACACCTGACTTTTGTTCCTGTTGCTTTATTGAGATCTCTACAGTTTACATTTCCTACTTTTTATAAACAAGGAAATGCACTGTACTAGTACTTCACAAGAAGCATTGTGAAGACTTTAAATCATGGAAGACTTAAATTCATGAAAGTACTCACCATTATTTTTATGAATACTTTACAGAGAAAGTATTTTAATTTTCAAAGTTTATGGGTTAAATTTAAGATTTAAATTGACTTCCAAAAATAAGATGAAAGCTTAGACACTTTAAGAAATATAAGATGAATAATTTGTGTACCAAGAAAAATCATGGCATTTCATATAATTTAACGAAGCACCATGTCTTTCTAGTCCATTAAATTACAGCAGCCTTTTAATAATTGAACATTTTTCTAAATAGCATGAAGTTGAATGATTAAAAAAAGGTCTTTCTTTTTAATAAGAAATTAATCTATTTGTTTTAATGAGGGTTAACCACACTGGTTTTTATTTCAGTTCCAAGGAGCCTCATGGGAGAAAGCAATTATTAAACAGCTCTAAGTATCTATGTGTAGGCTGGCACAGACACTTATTCTAAAAGGAAGACCTATTCTTAAAACACTTTACCCTGAAGTATTCCACTTTCATAGTACAGATACTTCACATCTGGAAAATCCTTATCATAATATTATGGTTTTTAGTAAGTAAGTTAAATTGCCTAATATCATCTATTTTGCTGCAGAATTGACCTTCTATGCATGGATAAAGTTATTTAAAACTCAAAGTACTATAAAGTGCTTGCGCTGTTACACAGTAGTCTTGTCCTAGTACTTATAAAGCATCCCCAATGAGGTCTATATTACAAGGCCTAGCAACTCTTAAAATACCAGAAGCTTTATAAAATACTTGCTAAGGACAGCAATCTTTCTGTATTGTGTCCTTTTTCTAGCATGGCCTGTCTAAAGGTCCAGTTGCCTCATTGCCCATAGTCAGGACTTCAAGGACAAAATTTCATTAACTGAACAGGTATTCACTGACTGACCTCCAAAACAAAACCTCTGGAGAGATGGAGTTTCTCTCTTCAGTTTCAGTACCAAGGGAATCAGTAATAACTGGCTACAAGCACTGGCTTAATTCCACATTCTAATCCATACAAAACAAAGGGTGGAGGTGAATCAATCATCTCTGAAGTCAAATTTGTCTAGAAAAACGCAAAACGAGAATGTAAAGCTCATTTCCTCCAATTAGGGATAGACATTACAAAAAACCCTATTTCATCACTAAAAGGAGTGAAAATGTGCTCTCCACTTCTAAATAAACCTTTTATCTCAACTTTTTAGATTTTTCTCTCTTTAAAGATAGCACATCTCACTTTTGCTATAGTAACACAAATTTCTTAACTAATTCCCTGTTCTTCTAACTGCATTCTCAAACACAAATTATGAGTACAGTACTCCCCCTGGAATAACTCTTCATTTTTAACTGCAGGAAAAATTTTGTTGTTTCCTCTGCACTGACAGCAGTGTTAGCCTTGTCTCCCAAAGAAATGAAGCTTACACCCACTAAGAGTCCATGCATCAACATAAACACATCAAGATTAAAAGAAAAAAACATCCCCAGTTTTCTAGATCTGAATTGAAAAGCCCTTAGCGTTGCTATTTCTTGTACCGCCAATCAGAAATCGAGCTGGACAATTAGAAAAAGAAACTAAGTGCTTCTGTTTTCCTAAATGATGTAATGGCTAAGTCAGAAGGATAGTTAACCAGCAAATTATAACTGAGCACATAAAAATATAACAAATAAAGTCCCAGAAAATTAATTAAAAAAAAAATTTGGGATATATTTATTTACTTACAGGAATAATTCTTAAGGAAACATAGTTATGAGATACACCATTTGTCTTACCTGTCTATAACTTTTGATCTATCTGACAAATTTCAGTTTAATATAACAGCAGGTGAAGCTTTTGAAGGTTCACATTTTGTGACCAACATTCATCAGGTAAAGAAAAGCCCTTGAATGTGCTAATCAAAGGATTAACAACTAAAACTCATCCTCTTTTTCATTCAAAAAAATGCAGCAACCAGCAGGGCAATGCACAAATCTCTAAGTCTAAAGCAGTAACAGCATGAAGTGACAACTGTCCAGACCAAAAAAGCTAGGAACAGAGAAAAGAGCATGTAAAAACAAGCTCTAAAGAAAATAAACTTAGTAGTTTCCCTGCCCATGGAAAACCTGTTTTTAAAAAGAACTTTCAGAAAAGACCCTTTTTGTTTTCAGAGTATTATCTCAGGCAATTATTAAAAATTTCTCTTGTCACTGTCAAATCTAGGACTGACTATATAGTCTTCTGCTTAATCTGATTCATGTTAATGACTTTCCAAAATTAAATCATTAAGAAATGACAGACAGAAGGCCATAACCTTCAGAAAATTTTTCATTTCAATCACAGGAAAACAACTGATTTTTTCCAATACTTTACTTCCCATTTACTTTCCACTTTGTTTGTTATACATTGTGTTTCCTAGTTACGAGGTGACTTTGGTAGGAACTTTAGCATATTACATTTCTGAACAGCCAGTTTATAAGGTCTTCAGATAAAGGAATTAACCTTTCAGTGAATCGTACTGTGAAGCATACAGATGTTTGTATAAAACAAATAATGAATAAAATAGGGTGAGAGCTAGAAAATGTTCTATAATTGCCTTACCTGACTGATTTATGGTTCATACCTGACTGTTTAATAACCCTCTTTTACCTGTTTCAGATACTTTTTGCTGTCAAGGCTTTCTGACACACATATTCTATTCCTTTGCATGTAAATAAAGAAACAGAATATCTAGTATCTGTTGGGAGAAAAGAGAGAATGCAAGCTGAAAGGTAACCTCAGAAAATGTGATTATTATATTTTCTAAGAAATTCACACTTCCATTATTATACACAGGGGCATATATGAGAGTGTATAAAACAGTATAATGAATTAAAACTATATAACTAAATCCCAAGGGAAACAAACAAACTCTTCTTTAGTAGAATTTTAACCTTACAGTACTCCTAGTAAAACCAAAAGAAATGCTTGCAAAATAGTGCATAACTTAATATGAGTGAAGGTGGCAGAATCTGTCATTTAATCTATAATGTTATTTAAAGTACTATTTGTACTACTGCATCTAGTAAATTAGTTTGTAAAATGCATTATATACACAAATTAGTGACAAAGATTCTTCTTAAGCTTGTAAAAGGGACAGAGGAAATAGCAATGATTATTTCTGCTATTACTATTGTTACCATTGAAATTAAGGACTGTAGAAGGGAGCATTTAATTTTAAATCTCTCTACTTCAGTCTTTAAAAGGAGCCTCTGATATACAGGCCATGTTAGAAGTTGAAAACAATCTATTATCATTGCAATTTCATTGACACCTACTTAGACATATACAGAACACCAAGTCCAAGTAATACAAACTCACGAGGAAACATTTTAAAAATAAGAGCAGCACAGACAAGGCTTCTTCTACGTGTATCTTTCAGATACAATCACTCATAAGCATACTTCAAGATAAAGCTAGCATTAAAAATTAATATCAAAACTACAACATGAATTTCCTATGTCTCCAATTTCATTAAGATCAAAATTTCAGTCAACTGTTTACCTGAACACAGATGAGAACACTGAAACTAAACTGAGGAACTGGAGGAAACAAAGATGCCTTTATGTTCAGTTCAGCCTCTCCCCTGCCTTCAGGCTAACTGCTCTTCTCTCTGCTGAGTTGGCAGTTTTTAAAGCCATATTCTGCCTTTCACTGTTGAAAACCACTGGAGACAGCATTTCGAGACCTCTAAGAACTGCACAGTAAGGAACTCTGGATAAAAGCTGAATGCATCTCAAGCTACTATTTCTGAGGGGTTTTTATCTTATTGCTTTTATTAAATAGCCTTACCTTAGCTCATTTAGAAAATCTGCAACAGTTTCTTGACCAAATCCCCTATAAAATTTAATATAATAACAGTATATAAGATGGGATTAGTTGTAAGCAAACATTTTGGTTTTATTTCAGTAAAAACCAGCAGAGGTCAATACTTGTATAGATAGCCATAAAGCTCCAAATCAATACCTGCCTCTTGCTTCATTAATGAAGACACATTCCCATTCCCTCATGGCTACTTATAGTGATATGAGGAAATACTTGGAATTTTTATAAAAACTTTACACTATTTGACTTTTTAGTACCAAACTACTTAGGAAAGGAAGTAGGAAGGAAAAGAAGGAAAAGGATTCAAAAAGGATAATGAAAGATTATTCATGTTTTGAGATTAAAAGTTACATAACCTTTGGGGCACATTTTTTAATCAGTCCATGTCCCTGGGGAAGCAGATGCTTGCCTGCTGCATCTTTTCCCATGGGGGTGACAAGCAGTGGCGGTCCATGGCTTCTCTTCAGGCCTGCACAGAACTGGGGATTGGGCACATACTACCTGAACTGCTTCCAATCTCCTCATGAAAAACATGCAACTTAGATAATTTTTAGTTTTTAAACATCATCTTGAAGCAGTTTCCATGTCATTTGATGTGCATAGTAATGCATATCATGGTTTGCAAACTCCTTATTTAGTCTCCTAGAGAAACACGGAGAAACCATGAGAAGCTAGTAATAATACTAGAACCTCTGGTATGGGGAGACTGGGCAGATGACAGAATTAAAACCTGGAAGTTAAGGTTTCACCTCCTGATTTCTTATGATTCTATATGCAAGACTGGGCTTCCCACAACTGTCACTACCTCACTTGTACAGGAACGCAGAGAGTCTCAGTCCGTTCACAAAAAGACAAATAACTCCAACATACAAACCACCAGGCAGTAGCCGCCACAGTGTTAACCGACATAGATTCTGAGCAGACAAGCTTAATCACATTGAACAGTGTTAGGAAGGAGCCAACTAACCTAATTAGTACTATTATATATACCCTTCCAATTTTAAATACGCTTCCTTTAATATTATTTCATTTTCTTACATAATACTTTCTTCCACTGGACAATTATCTGTCTTTGTTTTTATATACTACGTAATACAGACTTTTTTTCTGTGCCCTTCGTTTTTAACATTTCATACTATTTGACACTATGGACAGCTTCTTAAGAAACAGTAGCAGACACATTTCATGTGTATCTGTACACAGTTTAGTTAGCATGACATAGAAGAATTAAATAACTTCAGAGTTTTACTACTGGTGTCACCTTAAGAATGTAGAGTTGAAAACAGATTTACTGAAGCAGAGAGATAACTAGATTTCATTAAAAAAGTGAAGATTGCTGTTTGTGTGGTTCAATGTAAGATTTTTCCCCCCTTTATTAAGGCAGTTAATTGCGATAGTCCAAAAACTGGAATGATACTAGTAGGTCCTAAAGAAGTTACCAGATTCAGGTACAGTTCATCTATTATACACATAATCTTCCAGAAAGGAAGAGAAGGAACTTTATTAAAGCAACCACCTCACAAAGAAGCATTTTAAACTTTAATGTATACATTTATCTACATTAGATTTTCCAGTGCTAACACTAAGGCAGTTGCCTAAAATGTGGGGAGAAGAAGTAGAAGGAACCACAATCAGACCTGGCTTGCACAGAGTACCTAAATTCACTTGTTATATTTATTACCTTTTTCTGAAAATATTATCTAAATCTAAAAATGTCAAAGAGGCAGTAATACAAAAGATTTCATGATTGCCTCATAAGTAGTGGGAAGAATAATTTTAATTCAATTGAAAGTTTTAATACGATGCAATAGAAATTCACAATATGATTAGTATTTTTCACAGTTAGGCAAAAGAGATATCTCCTCTTCTCAAAAGACATTCTACATTAATTTATCCTAAAAAGAATCTTGAAGGGAGAGCATTATTTCATTTTATTGTAGAAAATTTCCTAACTTTCCAGATCTACTTTGAGGAGAAAAGGTAACCTCCTGTGTCGCATAGCGATGCAATTTCATAATCCTACTCCATCTGTGCATTCTGCAATGCTTCAGGTTCTTGAATGCATACCATTTTTCACTACAAATAAATAGAAAACCCAAGAAAACAAGTTTCTCCACTGTGCAAGTACTGCTTCATACCTGTGACAAATTATCTTCCACTTTGGAAGCCTTAATTAGGGATTCTTTTTTATAGTCCTACCCTAATACATGTAACCACAAGAAAAGTTAGAACAATAACAGTATAAACATTAGGCTAAGAAAAGGTCAAGGGCTAAAATAAGTTGAAAAAACTCTTGGAAAAAAAAAAGAGAATGAAATAGAAAAGTTGAGGAAAAAAACCACTTTATTGATATTTATTATATTCTGATTCTCCTAAGAGGATTAGTGACCTTTTGCATGCATTTATTCAAGCACTTTCCAAAGGCAATTTTTTAACTATGTAGTATATATTACAGCAGATTTGAGAAGTGTACCTTTTAAGAAGATACTTCAGGAGTTTGAAAGTTGTTTTTCCTGCATTCACTTTTCTACTGCCAACAATTCAGCAATTCTAGGTATTTAGGGGAGGAAAGATGAGGGGGTACACAACTTAGAAAACGGAATTTGGAAAAGAACAGTAAACCATTGGTGTTTTTTTGAAAGTCTCAAGATGGGATAATTTTTGAAAACAGTGTCATAAACACATCTGCATTGAAACCTTCAAAAGAAGATAACTAAGAAATAAGAGAGCTCTTGAAGTTTATAACATGAAGAAATCACGTCTAATAACTATCAGCAAATAAAGTGTAGTTCAACCTTTAAATATTTTTTACATATGCCCAGGTACACAATTTAACCATATAAAAGAGAAGAACATTTAGAGATTTCTATGCAACTTTGTAAGAGATGCACCAATACTCGAAAATAGGTTGGAATATTAAGATCTACTACTTTTTCTTTTATACCAAATTACACTTTGACATTGCCTTTTTTAAAGAAGTCTGTACTCTTTAGAGTTAAATATGCAATCCTATCTGAAGATATTTTTCGCTAATGAACATATTTCAGAAAACATCACTATGGCATTACTCTTCCAACATCTGATGGCCCAAGCCATACTTGCTGAAGAAATTACCATGAAATGGCACATTTTTAACATGGATCAGTTAATATTAATGAAATTATAAAATGGTACCAATATTTAGATGTATAGAAAAAATATTTTAAGAAAGCACAATGCAATGCATTGAAGACTCATTTAAAAAGTCTAGACTGCTCAAGTTATAATCATTCTATTAACATGCCTTCAATCAACATTAAGAATTTTCTCAATTTGTTTTTCAACTTTTTCCTTTTTAACTCAGGTGCACAATTTACAAATCAAATATTAATCCTTTCTTTTGGAGGAGAGGAAACAAGATAGGGGGAACATGACTATGCTTGTGTCTATCTTTTCAATGACAATCCATTAATTGTTTCCTACTTCCATGACTACTCATGGAAGATATGGGAGAAAATTAAAATCAGACAGTTAAATAAATATATATAATAACATATATTAACCTGCATTCTTTACCCCCTTACTCCACTTAGTTAAAAGCTACTAGGTACCATGGTGACAGACACGATAGAAATATTTAAAATACTGTATTTCATTCTGTAGTCATCCTAACACTAACAATATAATGTGGATAAGTTAGAGGAGAAATGGCAAAGACCACCATCACTGGGAAAGGTCACAATGAAAGTTTACAGTAAGTCACTCAGCTGCTTCACTGCAACTAATAAAGAATTTTGTTTAAAAAAAAAAAGGGAAAAAAACCCTAAAACAAAATAAAACCCCAAAACTACCCTGAAAGACTCATACATATATAGTGGAACAGCACATTCTTCCATATGAAGTTGATAAATTATGGATAACTACTTCTAATTTTCCTAGTACGATAAGCCACTTAACCCTTAATAGCTAGACACAGAGAAATAAAACCATGAATTTTGATCATGTATCTTCTCATTAAAGCTCAAAGAGTGAAGACAGAAGAATAAGCTAATACTTTGTATGTATGTGTGGCAAAGTACTGGTAACCAAGCAACCAGCAGGAAACATGTCAGAGAGAAAAAGCGTATTTACAGTACTAACAGTCTCTCATTTATACACAGTTACCAGTCACAAGAGGAGAGGATCAGAAAGCAGCACAAAGCAGTTACTGCACCTTTTCTTTTCCTTTTTTTTTGCTTTACTACAGATATTGTCTGGGTTTAATTGGATCAATCCCACATGACAACAGATGCCTTAACTCCCTTAATTCTTAACAAAATAAGTAACATGCCTAAATTCTGCATGAATAGATGCACAAATAGAGAACGCATTCTGAACTTACTTCCCACTTGTTTGGTTTGTACTTTAATAGGATTCTGTGTTAGTATTGGATGTGAATTATTTACTGTTTCTGTAATTGCAACAGAACTCCCAGGAAAATATATATACCTATACCATTAAAGAAACATAAATATATAGTGTATATATATGTTCAGCGAGATTATTCAGGTAAAGACAATTATTGACATAAATCAAATACTTAGAGTTATACCTTTAGCCTTGAAGTTCTTAAGATTTTGTGAAAAGTACATGCATTAATGGTTGTGTTCCAGTAAACACCAACTAAAAATCCCCAAATGCAGAAATTATATTTTTTGTTAATTTATTTGTCCCT